>NW_017675988.1:9175-54601 GCF_001879085.1 Nicotiana attenuata | reverse complement strand
AAAGATACAAGCAAAGGAATACTCAGTCATTGACCAATTGAAAAACACCGGCACAGATCTCTATCCTAGCTCTGCTGCAAAGCTCCGATGCACATAAGAATGCCTTGTTAAAAGTACTAAGTGAGGCATATGTACCGAGCAACACCACGGGAGGAGAAATGGCAAATATGGTAGGGCAGGTATTGGAGAGTCACAAAATCACTTTCCACGAAGATGAGTTGCCACTGGAAGGTTTAAGCCACAACAAGGCGTTGCACATCACTGTGCAATGCGAGGATTATTTCATCACCCGGATTCTGATTGACGGAGGGTCCAGCCTCAATATTTTCCCATTGGTGACTCTCAGAACATTGGGAAAGAGCCTGCATGAGATCAAGGATGGAGCCATCAGTGTCAAGGCTTTCGATGGTTCCCAAAGATCCACTATTGGGGAAATCAGTTTATGTATGCAAATGGGACCTACTTGGTTCGATGTCGGCTTTCAAGTAATAGACATCCCAGCATCTTACAACTTGCTATTGGGACGGCCCTGGATCCATGCCGCTGGGGCTGTGGCATCAACCCTACATCAGGCAGTGAAGTTTGAGTGGAATCACCAAGAGGTGATTATTCATGGCGACGGTAGCAATCCCATATATAGTCGCCAGACCATCCCAGCAATCGGAGGAAGAAGAAAGATAGGCGGAGAAACCTACCACCACATTGAGCGAGTCAACGCCGTTGAGAAGGACAAATGGTGGGATAACAAAATCGAAAGCATATTGAACTGGTACGGGTATGAACCTGGCAAAGGACTTGGCAAGAATCTCCAAGGAATCGCTAAGCCCATCAAGCTCAAGAAGCATGGCACCTCCTTCGGATTGGGATATGAGTATACCTGGGAAGAATTCAAGGATTGGTCTCCACCCTGGCACGGCCCTTACTATCCATTGGAGCAGCCGATACCCCGTCTGGAACAAACTTTTCAACCAGCGGAAGTCATCTATGTGTCAGAAGAAGAGGAAGCATTAGCAGCAATGAGAAATTTGTTCTTAGAAGAGGATGATATGGACTGTTATGTCATTTTTGAGGAGGAGGGGGAGGAAGGCCCTTCTATACAGGCTGTAAGCAGAGGAGCACGCCTCAACAATTGGACTGTCAGAACCACCAGAGCCCGGCGTGCCTCGGGGTAGCAAGGCTGAACAAAGCACCACGCATTATTTTGCTTTGCTAGTTTATTTTCCTTTCGCATTTTATTTTTCACAACAAAGAGCTCCAATGTTCAAAACACTTATGGAATTTATTAAAATATTTCATTTTTCTTACAAATCTCTCTCTTATTACTTTACTTAAACAACATTACTATTACTAATCTTGATGAACCAACAATTGTGACATGCAACGAGACAACGCAAGAAACGGATATAGACTCGGAAGAAGATGATATACCAGAAGAGGTTGTTAAAGAGGTTGAGGATTTTGAGAATAGACCTAAGTCTAACTTGGACGAGACTGAGGTTGTTAATTTGGGAGATGCAGAAAATGTCAAAGAAACACGTATCAGTGTTCATTTGTCACCATCAGAAAAGGAGGAGTACACGGAATTCCTGAAGGAGTATGAGGACATATTCGCCTGGTCGTATGATGATATGACCGGTCTCAGTACATCTATCGTGGCTCACAAACTGCCAACCGTTCCTGCATGTCCGCCAGTGAAGCAGAAGCTCAGGAAGTTCAAGCCTGACATGAGTTTAAAAATCAAGGAATAAGTCACCAAGCAAGTCAAAGCCAAGGTTCTCAGGGTAGTAGTGTATCCAACATGGTTAGCCAGCATCGTGCCAGTACCGAAGAAGGATGGGAAGGTTAGAGTCTGTGTCGACTACCGGGACCTCAACCGGGCCAGTCCCAAAGATGACTTCCCCTTGCCAAATATACACATCTTGATTGACAATTGTGCCAAGCATGAGCTGCAGTCATTCGTTGATTGTTTTGTCGGGTACCATCAGATATGGATGGATGAGGAAGATGCCGAGCAAACAGCCTTCATTACGCCGTGGGGAATGTATTGCTACAAGATGATGCCTTTTGGGTTAAAGAATGCAGGGGCCACCTATATGAGGGCCATGACTACTATTTTTCATGACATGATACACAAGGAGATCGAAGTATATGTAGATGATGTCATCATCAAATCCAAGAAAGCCACTGACCACATGGAAGATTTGAGGAAGTTCTTCAACAGACTGAGAAGGTACAACCTGAAACTGAATCTCGCCAAATGTGCATTCGGGGTTCCTGCCGAAAAACTACTCGGGTTTATTGTGAGTCGCCGAGGAATAGAATTGGATCTGTCAAAGGTCAAAGCCATCCAGGAATTGCCACCACCAAAGAACAAGAAAGAGGTTATGAGTTTCTTGGGGAGACTTAACTACATTAGCCGGTTCATAGCTCAGTCCACTGTCATTTGTGAGCCGATCTTTAAGATGTTGAAGAAGGACGCCGCTACCAAATGGACTGATGACTGTCAGAAAGCCTTCGATAGAATCAAGGAGTACCTGTCAACACCACCAGTTCTGGTTCCACCTGAACCAGGTAGACCCCTGTTACTCTACCTTGCGGTACTAGATGGAGCGTTTGGTTGTATTATGGGGCAGCGTGATGAAACGGGGAGAAAAGAGCAGGCCATCTATTATCTCATCAAGAAGTTCACCCCGTACGAGGCCCGGTATTCTTTGTTGGAACGCACCTGTTGTGCTTTGACTTGGGTAGCTCAGAAGTTGAGGCACTATTTCTGTGCTTACACCACGTACCTCATCTCAAGAATGGATCTGCTGAAGTACATCTTTCAAAAGCCCATGCCTACTAGCAAGCTAGCCAAGTGGCAAATCCTGCTAAGTGAATTCGACATTGTTTACGTGACTCAGAAGGCAATCAAAGGACAAGCACTGGCAGATCACCTCGCTGAAAACCCTGTGGATGGAGAATACGAGCCTCTAAAGACATATTTTCCTGATGAAGAGGTATCCTTCATAGGAGAAGACATTGTAGAATCCTATGATGGTTGGAGGATGTTTTTTGACGGAGAAGCAAACTTCAAAGGAGTTGGCATAGGAGCAGTCCTAGTGTCAGAAACCGGCCAGCATTATCCGGTATCTGCCAAGCTCAGGTTCCCCTGCACCAACAACATGGCTGAGTATGAAGCCTGCATCTTAGGGCTCAAAATGGCCATTGACATGAATATCCAAGAGTTGCTAGTAATCGGGGATTCAGACCTGCTCATACATCAGGTCCGAGAAGAATGGGCAACTAAGAATTCCAAGATACTCCCATATTTGCATCATGTACAGGAGTTGAGGAAGAGATTCACAAAGACAGAATTCCGGCATGTTCCCAGAGTCCAGAATGAGTTTGCCGACGCGTTGGCAACCCTATCATCTATGATCCAACATCCAGATAAGAACTCCATAGACCCTATTCCAGTAAAGATTCATGATCAACCAACTTACTGTGCTCATGTCGAGGAGGAAGCAGATGGAAAGCCTTGGTTCCATGACATCAAGGAATATTTAACCAAAGGAGAATATCCAGAGCTTGCAAATCCCACTCAGAAGCGCACACTCCGGAGATTATCTAACAATTTCTTTCACAGTGGAGGAATCCTGTATAGGAGGACTCCTGATTTGGGATTGCTAAGGTGTGTCGACGCAAAGGAAGCATCTAAACTGTTAGATAAATCCATGCTGGAACCTGCGGTCCACATATGAACGGTTTTGTCTTAGCTAAGAAGATACTCCGGGCAGGTTATTTTTGGATGACTATGGAAACGGACTGCATCCAGTATGTCCAAAAGTGCCATCGCTGTCAGATACATGCAGACATGATGAAGGTGCCTCCAAACGAGCTTACTGCAACAAGCTCGCCATGGCCGTTCGCCACTTGGGGAATGGATGTCATCGGACCTATCGAGCCTGCCACATCAAACGGGCATAGGTTCATTCTAGTGGCAATTGACTATTTCACCAAATGGGTTGAAGCAGCCTCTCACAAGGTGGTGACTAAGAAAGTCGTGGCAGACTTTGTCCGCGACCGCATTGTTTGTCGGTTCGGAATTCCAGAGTCAATCATCACTGATAATGTTTCCAATCTCAACAGTGACTTGATGAAGGCCATGTGTGACACCTTCAGGATCAAACACAAGAATTCTACAGCTTACAGACCTCAGATGAATGGAGCCGTAGAAGCCGCCAATAAGAATATCAAGAAGATACTAAGGAAAATGATAGAAAAACATAAGCAGTGGCACGAGAAGCTATCATTTGCTTTATTGGGGTACCGCACCACAGTTCGCACATCAACCGGGGCAACTCCCTATATGCTGGTTTATGGTACAGAAGCAGTCATTCCCGCCGAGGTAGAAATTCCCTTGTTGAGAATCATACAGGAAGCAGAACTCGACGACGCATAATGGGTAAAGAGTCGCTAAGAGCAGTTAGCCCTCATAGATGGAAAAAGAATGAACGCAGTTTGTCATGGTCAACTTTATCAGAATAGAATGTCCTGAGCCTTCAATAAAAGAGTCAAGCCAAGACAATTCACACCAGGACAGCTGGTATTGAAGAAAATCTTTCCACATCAAGATGAAGCCAAAGGGAAATTCTCTCCCAACTGGCAGGGTCCATACATGGTTCACCATGTTCTAACAGGAGGAGCCCTCATACTCGCAGAAATGGACGGAGAAGTTTGGCCAAAGACGATAAATTCAGATGTAGTCAAGCGATACTATGTGTAACATTTATGATTTCCTGATATGATGTAGCTTGAACTACGTCTGACCCGATTCCCGTTTAAGAGGGGATACGTAGGCAGCCTTATGGGTTCGGTCACAATTCAATAAATCATCATTTCCCCTGCAACTGGAAACTGGGGCAGAATTTTGAGGAGGACCCTCAAAATTCCGTAGCAAGAAAGGTTGCAATGTCTTGAACCATGTTGCGGTCGTTGGTTCATCTAAAACTATTTCTTAAATACATATACATATATCATATCTTTAACAAAACTCATGCATATCTATTATCGAAATCGCTTTGTTTGACAACGCTACCCCGAGGGTACCTACAGTATAACCATAAACAGAGCCGAGCCGGTCAAGCAAAGCCAGCGGGAACACGAACTAACCTTTCCCCTTTACAAAACTCACGATTTTTCTTTGGATGCAGGCACCCAAGTCACAAATCATCAAATCCATTTATACACTCGTACTTTTAGGAATACAACTCTCGAAATTATCGCTTCACAACCACTATCCATACACGATATCCCCAGCAGCCACAATATCGCAGTCAACAACCAGCTATCCGCTATCAGCTAAGAGTCTTTTACTATTATTTGTTTCTCATCTTCTGCATAAGGCTACTATTTTGCCTTCCAAGGTTAAGCTCTACCTCCATTTGCATTTCTTGCATTGCATAAGGCTACTATTACGCCTTCCGAGGTTAAGCTCTGTCTCCATAATTGCATAAGGCTACTATTCTGCCTTCCGAGGTTAAGCTCTACCTCCATTTGCATTTCTTGCACTGCATAAGGCTACTATTCTACCCTGCGAGACTAAGCTCTGTCTCCATAATTGCATAAGGCTACTATTCTGCCTTCCGAGGTTAAGCTTTACCTGCATTTGCATTTCTTGAATTGCATAAGGCTACTATTCTGCCTTCCGAGACCAAGCTCTGTCTCCGTTTGCATCGGCTGAAACATCGCCATTTTATTTAAGTCCTGCATCGGCTGAAAGATCGCCATTTATATTTATACTTTACATCGGCTGAAATATCGCCATCTCATTTAAATCTTGCATCGGCTGAAAGATCGGCATCTATATTTACACTTTACATCAGCTGAAATATCGCCATTTTATTTAAGTCCTGCATCGGCTGAAAGATCGCCATTTATATTTACACTTTACATCGGCTGAAATATCGCCATCTCATTTAAATCTTGCATTGGCTGAAAGATCGCCATTTATATTTACACTTTACATCAGCTGAAATATCGCCATTTCATTTAAGTCCTGCATCGGCTGAAAGATCGCCATTTATATTTACACTTTACATCGGCTGAAATATCGCCATCTCATTTAAATCTTGCATCGGCTGAAAGATCGCCATTTATATTTACACTTTACATCGGCTGAAATATCGCCATTTCATTAAGTCTTGCATCGGCTGAATGATCGCCAAATCCTGCATTTCATGGGCTGAAAGATCGCCAAAATCGTCCGAAGGCGTCATCGTTCAGAGGCACCATTTTCATAGCCCGAGAACATCATGCCATGGCCTGAGGACCCCACTTTTATCTCTGCATCACATTATTCAAAGGCAGCATGGTTCGGAGGCATCATTCTCATAGCCCGAGAACATCATTTCATAGCCTGCGAATCCTTTATTATACGTTTCATGGCCCAGGACACCGTGGTCCAAGGACGTCATCCTAACCGTCTAAAGACAGCATTCATGGTCCAACGGGAACTTGCATCACGTTTAAATTTATGCGCAATATATATTCGCATTGCTCATTTGCAGGCAAAGTGGCTAGCAACGGCCGTCTCAGCAGGAGCAATCCCGCTTGAGTTCCCGCAGCCTATCAGACTCTGACCATCCTTCTCAACCTGAACACCGCGTCCGCTTTTCGAAAATCTCCATCGGCATATTCCGCCTATGGATCCCGAACTACATATGGCCTGATTCCTGTAAGACCAGGGATATGTAGGCAGCTCAGGAACCAGAGCTCGGTCAAAATTCTTCAAATCGTTTCGTTCGGCCAAAATTGGCCATCATATCTTTACCCGACAACTCTTTCATCCTTCCCGGGTAAAGAGGGGCAGCTATTGATACCCAATTTTTCCCTATGTAATTTTTATATACAAAAAACTTTCAAAAATAGCATATATATGCATATATAAGCATACCTAAGTGTTTTGGTATTTTTCCTAATTTTTTAAGATTTTTTAAATCGACTTATTGTCCATTTTAGCAATAAAAAAAAAGTCAGTAATTATTCCCAAAGTTTATCGTTTTGGTGAATAACTTATTTTATTCTCATATTTACACCAAAATATAATTAAAGTGATTTTTGTATATCTTTACAAATTTATTTGGTATTTTTTAAAGCTAAATTGCATATAATTGCAATTATAGCCTATTTTACGATTAATAGCATTTTTATAATTATAAAATTGGGTCCAGTATTATTAAATTAATATTTATACACTATTAATTGTTTCGGTATTTTTAATTTACTTTTAAAATCATCTTTACTATTTTTTATTAATAAAAAGGGAAAATTGGCTATGTAATATCTAGCCCCATTTCTATTTCAATTATAGACCTATTTCATTTCAATTTTGACCCCTAAATTGACCCAATTCTACCCAATTAATCAGCCCAATTTTAGTCCGGACCCAACCCACGACCCAATTCCAAACGACCCAACCCGTTCCCCACCTACCCGTCTAAATCTGGACCGTTGATCACTCAAGATCAACGGCCAAAACTCACCCTTCCATAATTAAACCTAACAACCTATCCTAATCCCCCTCATTCTCACAGGACCTGCCGCCCTGAAATCCCAAAACACTCTCAAATCCTCTCAACAACTCTCCGAAACCCTAGCCTCATCCCACCTCCCTTCACCGGATTTTCATCGGAATCCATGGCTTCCCAGGCTATGGATGGTCTCTACCCACCCTCTCCACCATTAGACCTTGAGTGTTCGAGGTCTGGAAGGCCGATGGTTCTCCCTCCGATCTTCTCCGATCTTCGATTTCATGGCTTCTCCGGCCATGCTCCGGCACATTCGAGACCAGGAGCCTGATTCTTGACCTCTCCGACTCAAGATCGGACCTGTCTCCAAGCCTTTCTCATTTCTAGGATTTCTCCGAAACCCTAAGCCATTCGAGGTTCTTTCACCGTTATTTGTTTAGATCTATACCGTGTCTATGCTTTTCTTGCCATCTAGAGTGTTTTCCCCAAAAGTTTTTGTCTAAATTGTTTCTCTCCGATTTTAGGGTTTCTAAAAGGATTTTTGGAAAGAAAAAAAAATCTTTCTGATTCTTTTTCTTCTTTGCTTTATGTGTGTTTGTTTATACCCTGCTCGTATGATTTCTTTTATTTTATGCATATATTGTCTTTTACCTCTTCTTTTCTACTCCTGCTATGTTTTCACTACTCTTCTGCTATGTGTGCCTACCATTTGATTTTTTGGACTCTGTTCATGTTCTTACATGCTTCATCTACTTGTGTTCGAGTTTGTATTATTTCCTTCTTCTGAACTCGTTTAGGCTCTGAGTTTTCTCAAATATGTTCTTCATGATTTTTCTTCCTTTGTCGTTCAAGCATGCTATCATATCTGTTTTTGTTGAGACTCTGAAACAAATACTTTGCTCTCCATGTCTGATTCAATTGTGAAACCCTAGGATTTGGGGGTTTTCTTTGACGACTTTGATTCTTGTGTTCGAGTCAGGGTTCCACATTGGGACCCTGGACTCTCAGACTCATTATGAGTCTGCAGATTGAACCTGCATCTCCTTGCTTATGATTCTGAATTTTTCTTTGGTTAAATTCTCTTTTAAATAACTTAACAATCTCTCCTTGATTTACATATTTGTGTGTTTGTATATGATAACTCTTCTTTAAAAAAAGGGCTTTGCCAACTACTGATTGATCCCGAATTCCTTTAATTGTGTTCACTTGATTGTTACTGGTTTTCCCTAATTGAACCTTTCTTTACCCATTTTCCTGACTTGATTCATTCAAGTAAAAGTCTGAAATTTTAATTTTTACTGGTTGATTCCCTTTCCTTTTTTTTACAAAACCGTGTACTATTAGTTTGTTTCCTTAAATAGCTTTTATGTACTTACCCTTTATTATACTACTGGAAAAATATTTTTTCAAAATCACTTTCCATAATTGTTTTTACCCGTTTGAAATCAGAATCCCTTAACTAAAGGGAGACTGATTACAATGTTATTTCCTTACCTTTTTTCTTGCTTATTTGTTGCATTATAAAAGGGGCTCGACCATTCTGCGTTGAAAAAAGTTTTAAGCTCTGAAAAAACTTTACAACTCTAGAACTTTGAACTTCTGAATCCCAAAAAGTTCAATGCTCATACTCTCACACACCCACTTTTCCCTGAGACAAGTATGTTCTGATTCAATTTTCTGCCTCACCCCTATGTGTTTACTTTATAGTTTCAGCACTCTTGTTTAATTTGCTGGTCATGTTCAGTGATTAAACTATGTATGTTCCTTCCTTGCACCTGTTTCTATTGTGAATCCCTACCCCCTATTCCCTTTATGTGTTTGAGTTAAGGTTCTTGGCCTGGTAGTATCCAAATTACTGCCCAGGTCAGAACTTGGTCCTTAATGGATCCTAACTCCTCATATATAGCTAACAGGCTGGTCAGGGGTGTGCCAGCACTCTTAATTGCTGGGCATGACCACCAGCCTGCCATGTCTTTCCCTAATTCCCCTATATGCACTTACACTTACTCTTAGACTCTTAAGTTCTGCCCCCTCCTATGAGTCTTGCCTTGGGGACCTTGATTTCCCTCTGAACTTAGACATTTGAGGGCCATTCCACACTGCACCATAATCTGATCCTGCAAATATAATTGGGTGTAAGCACTGCCTGGATTTCATGAAGCTCCTTGGAACTCTGACACACCCAAATGAGGAAGGCTTTGGAAATCTGATCTTTGGAAGTTGGTTTATTTCATGTTTCAGACTAGGAGTCTGAATTAGGCTCTCCTTGGTTGGAATTTTAATCTCTGATGTAATTTTTATTTACTTTTCTGGATTCATTCAAGTTGAATTAATTTTGTAATACTTATGGGGTGTATAGTAAACAATGGGGGAGGGTCTCTCTGTTATGCATATGAGGTAGATATCATGTTTTAGGTCTTTATTTCCGCAACCATAACACTTTCGTTTATGTTTCTGCATATAGAGATCCTGCCTATAGATTTTTTCCATATAGATATCCTGCCTATAGTTTATTTCAATACTGCATATAGAGATCCTGCCTATAGTTTATTTCATTTCAACATATAGAAGCCATGCCTATAAGTTTCTACATTTCTGCACATGCATATGACATTAGGCAAAACAATCCATAGGCTAAGGAATAATCAATTGCATCCTAGATACCATGCTCATAGGATTCCTGCACTTGCATAACCGTTTTAAAATCAGTAACGCTTAGAATTCATGCCTATAGGAGCAGTCATTTAAACCTGATTCATCCGCAAGTCTAAAATCAGTAATAATATTGTTAACATCTGCGGAATTGGTTCATCTCTAAAATCAGTAATCATTCCTTAAAATCAGTATGTATTACCTTGTTAGACATCATGCCTATAGGTCTCACCTAGGCAAACTATTAGGTAATCAATTAATTATACCAGTCTTTAATAATCACAACCAGCAGGCAGGCCTAATTTGGACTTCTTATCTGAAAATATATAATAAATCAGCCACCCTCCCCCCTTTTCATTTAAGTTTAATTAAAGACCTAACCAGTACTTGCAAGTCATTCTAAACAATTTCTGTTTTGAATGAGGAGGCCTCTTTGAGCCTTAACTGCTATGTGTTTTCCCCTTAATTGCTCTTATGTGTTTTGTTTGTCGCACTAGATTTTGGCCTTTTAAACTTCAAAAGCCAATATCCCTTCCCTTTAGGAATAGTAGTCCCAACAGCCTTCGGGACTGATAGGATTGGGGCGGGTAGTAGCATGCAATAAGTAACGAGACTATTCCGCGCTTTAGTACCTTAATAGGGTGGGAAAGGGTAGACATGGATATGATGATCATGCGATAACACCACGCGTATAATTGGTTACGGGTGTTGCGTGGGTGATCCATGTTATTAATAAGCCTAGGACCCCCTCCCTCTTTATGTGCTTACGTTTTTTTATTTTCTTTAAACTGTCAGTTTCCAGCTCTTTTAAACCTTGTATTTCGCCCTAATCATTTAAAACCTCTTTAAATTTCCAGCACTATTTCCTCTTCCAAATTTCCGCCCATTTCATCTCTTTGTTTGATTATTTGCATCAGTTATTTGACCCCCATTTTCTGCAATTGTATATTCTTTAAACAAATTATGAAATCGCCTAAACTTCAGCTCGTTATTTAGCTTTTATACATTCCTTTACTTGTAATCGTTATGTGAAATTGCCTTGTATGTTTATTTGTTATTTATATTTAAAGTCACAATTGTAGCATGGCCGGGAACCACACTAGTGGATCTTGGGGGGTGCCTAACACCTTCCCCTTGAGATAATTTCAAGCCCTTACCCATTCTCTGGTTCTTCTTCTCTTTTAATTTCTTAGTGTCCTAATGCACTTAATCATTAGGTGGCGATTCTTCCAAATCTCAAACCCAATTCCCAAAAGGAAAAGAGTTGTCCGCCCAAATGTCATAAACCCGATTTCGCCTTTAGAAAAAGGGGGCATCGACAGCGGGTTGAGAATATCTGGGAGATGAGGGTTGGTATGTGGGTGGAGGTGTTTGGTATGTGGGTGGAGGTGTTTGGTATGTGAGCGGAGATTTTGGGCCCTGAGCCACCATTACTTCCCCCACTTCTCTTTTCTTCGATATGCCGCCTGATTGTAATGTTTTGTTCGTGGCCTGTAGTGCCTCGAAATTCGTCACCATCGCGCTCTTGGTACCCTCTTCACTCCTTTCTCCGAGTTTAATGATATCGGGGAACTTGTGATTCTCAATGACCATTAGTCTTTCATAATACTGTGGGTCCTGTGCCCTGACAAAGAACTTGTTCATTTGTTCTTCTTCTAGTGCTGGTATGACCTTGGCTGCTTCTGACCTCCACCGAGTAGCATACTCGCGGAAAGTCTCAGTTGGCTTATTCTTTAAATTCTGGATGTAGAAGACATCCGGTGCAAATATATAGAGACTGCGAGAATTTAAACGTGATGCAAATTCCCTTTGGACCATGAAAGATTGTCTTTGGACAGTGCAGACGATGTCCTTAGACTATGATGTCTTGGGCCATGAATCATGAGATAGGAGATTCGCAGGCCATCAAATGATGTTCTCGGGCCAAGAGGATGGTGCCTTTGAACCATGACGCCTTTGAATAATGATGTGCAAGTATTGTGAGATCCTCAGGCCATGACATGGTGTCTCTCAGGCTATGAGGATGATGCCTTTGGACTATGATGCCTTTGGACAGGTTGGCTATATGTCAGCCTATGAAGTGCAGAGATATGATATTGAAAGTGATAGCAAGACAAAGCTTAGTCTTGTGCGGAGTTTAGGGGAAAAGCATAGCCCGAGGGAAGAAGATAGTGCCAAGAATAAAACAACGTTTATGCAGGGAGGGACAATTCTTAGTCCCATGAGAAGGCAGTGCTTAGCCTTATGCGAAAAATGGAGGCAGGGCTTAGCCTCATGCAAGATTTGAGACAGAGCTTAGTCTCATGCAAAGAGAAGGCAAAGCTTAGCCTTATGCAAATATGGAGGCAGGGCTTAGCCTCATGCAAGATTTGAGACAGAGCTTAGTCTCATGCAAGGAGAAGGCAATGCTTAGCCTTATGCAAATATGGAGGCAGGGCTTAGCCTCATGCAAGATTTGAGACAGAGCTTAGTCTCATGCAAAAAGAAGGCAATGCTTAGCCTTATGCAAATAAGGAGGTAGGGCTTAGCCTCACCAAGATTTGAGACAGATCTTAGTCTCATGCAAAGAGAAGGCAATGCTTAGCCTTATGCAAATATGGAGGCAGGGCTTAGCCTCATGCAATATTTGAGACAGAGCTTAGTCTCATGCAAAGAGAAGGAAATGCTTAGCCTCATGCAAATATGGAGGCAGGACTTAGCTTTATGCAGGATTTGAGACAGGGCTTAGTCTCATGCAAAGAGAAGGCCATGATTAGCCTCATGCAGTGAACAAGTAGCAAATAGGAGTAAAATGTGTCTTAGCTGGAGATGTATTTGGTGTCTGGTGGCCCGATTGATAGTGATTTTGCTGCGTGTATATGTTTGCGAATGCTATTGTTACGTCAGTTGTGCCTGTGCTCAAAGAAAAATTGTAAGTTTTGTAAAGGGAGGTTGGTTCGTTCCTTCGTCTGCTGTCTTTGCTTCGCTCCGTTCTGGAGGCCTTGTTTGAGTCGCCCTGGATAACACCTGGCTGTTACGAAAATGGAGTTTTCAAAAATATGCACTTATTTGATGAAGATAGAGTTATTTTAGAAAACACAGTGGAATATTGAGTAATTTTAAATGAACCAATGACTGTAACACATTTTAGAGACGTTGCAGCTTTCTTGTATTAGAATTTTGAGGGTCCTCCTCAAAATTCTGCCCTAGTTTCTTAATCAATTTCTGACTGTATGGCATCTGATGGCATCGGCTGGATTTGCTCCGGAATTTTTGGGGTCCTCCTCAAAATTCTGCCCCCGTTTCTTATGCTGGGGGACATGAAATACTTTTTAAGATATGACCGAACCCACAGAGCTACCTACGTATCGCCTCTTAAACGGGAGTCAGGTCAAGCGTAGTTCAATTACATCAGATGAACGAGTGTAAACAATCTAATCATAGTATCTGTTGACTGCATCTGAATTGACAGGCTTTGGCCAAACTTCTCCGTCCATTTCTGCAAGTATGAGTGCTTCTCCTGTTAGCACCCGGTGAACCATGTAAGGACCTTGCCAGTTGGGAGAGAATTTCCCTTTGGCTTCATCTTCATGCGGGAAGATCTTCTTCAGCACCAGCTGTCCCGGTGCAAACTGTCTTGGTTTGACCTTTTTGTTGAAAGCTCTGGACATTCTGTATGATAACGAAGAGATAAATAGATTTAGGGCCTTTAAAATTGTAGAAAAATTGTAAAAACACTTGTGCATGTTTGTAAATACATGTACAATAATTTTAAAGTGTGCATGCATATTTTAAAATTTATGAGGGAAAAATTGGGTATCAACAGGGGGCTCACGGAGCAGACGATCCCCTCCACTGCTTTTTTGATGGCGTGGACTCCACCGCCCTAGAAGGCGTCACCTTGTTGGGTAACTTAAAGGTACCTAGGAATAGTTCATCCTTGGAGGTTGGTGGGCCTAACTCGAGCCCGAGGCTGATTAATTGATTCCCCGCCCCGAGTACGGACCTTGGTCGAAAGTGATCAATTATAATCACCGTTCCAGAGGATGCCCGAGTTCTCTCCGTCCCTGTCGGGATAGCCAGTTACCTCTGGTGCTCGGTAACCGGAGGAGACCATGCAAAAATGAACGAGGTGGATGTGCCATATGTATATAGTTAGAGTCGGGCCTACCTAATTTTACTATTTGATCGAGACCAGGGAATTGCATCGAGGGTCAGCCTCGTAATGGATCAGACCAGAGCATGAAGACAAGGTAACGAGTTCGAGAATCGAGGTGCCTGTCAAGATCGAGGCCAGCAGCGATCAAGACAAAATATGATAGACTTAGAGAAAAGCAAAATAACAGAAAAGCGAGATATCAGGTAACCGGTCGAAGATCACGGCGAAAATCCCCGAACAAATCAAATCAAGGGCGATTATTTTGGCTAATCATGGGATTTACATCCGTAATTAGAATTGTACCATAGATAGGATTCATGTACTATATAAAGAGGGTTCTAATCATTTTGTAAACACCTTACATTCACGCAGATCAAAGCAATACAATATTCTCTCTTTAATTCACACTCTCTTTCATCATCTTGTTACATTTTAACTATTCTTGCACAACTAGCTTGAGGGTATTCAAGCTCGAGGGCTGAATTCTGTTCAAACACTGGTTTGGCTTATATTATTGTTTATTTCTATTATTACTCTTTTAGTTTATCAATTGGTATTAGGTGAAATGATGTATCCTTAAAACCACATTATAAGTTTAATTGTTATCCAATTTTAAGGGTAAACACCATGCTTGTTCAACGTAGCGCAACAGGCGCTGAACCGGGTAAGGTGTTATCATAATCTTTTATCTTCGAAATCAGTTTTTGATGATTCTAATGGTTTTTTCCTTCCTCATTTTGCAAGCCTCGGTGCTTCACCACGAGACCTTTCTCCGATACCGGGATGAGCTTAGCTAACTCGAGGCCGAAGTCAAAGAGCTTGCTGAGTATAAAGACATGTATAAGCTTCTTAGCGAGCAACACGAAGGAGAAGTCAAGGGCCTTCGAGCTGAGTTGGACGCAGCTCAGAAAGAACATGCCAACCTGGTGGAACAGGTAAAAATTTTTGAAGTTAGTGATGACGAGCTAGACATGGAGACTAACAGTCAAAACTCGTAGGTCCAACAGAAGCTTGGCCGGATCGACCAACTTCGAACCGAGATGGACGTGATTAAGGCTGAGGCCGAATAGTGGAAAAGCAAGGTGGATCGCTTGGCTTCAGAAAAGGAGACTGCCCGAGAGAAACTAGCCTCGGTGGAGGCTCAGCTTCGAGCGACGAGGGAGAAGGCTGAGGCACGGTCCAAAACAAACGAAAACCTTCAGTCTCAACTGGGCTTGGCTATTGCTGATCGGGATACCCTTGCCAATTAGCTTAAAGCAGCCAAGTCAGTGGAGAAAATAACCAGGGCCAATTCTGAGGAGATGGTGGCAAAGTACAAAGCTGATGCTGAGGCAGCCCAAGACCGCATGAAAGACATCATCGAATACGTGAAGTGGTAGTCCTGAAGGGAGGCCCTCGAGGAAGTTCATGCCCGGGGTTGCAGCCTATCGACCGAGATCGAAAATGCTAAGAGGCTCGAGGCCGGGGCCAAGAAGTTGGCATATCTCGAGGACGAGGAAGGCTCCAAGGGTTCCGATGGATACGAGGGCGGAGAAGACCCTGATGGCCCCGATGATGAGGCGGGCTCCGGCGAAGATCAGGCTTAGGTGCCTTGTATATACTTCTTCTTCTTTGTACTTTTGTATTTTTTGTTGAGGCCGTTTGGCCTTTGTAAAGATCTTTATATGTATATAAACAAAGCTCTTACTTTTTTCCCTTCGCCAATTTTCAAGTTTGTTTCTTTTTGCTTTTTCTTTACGATTGCAAAGACTTTGAATGCCTTAGCACGTAATAATAAGGTCTTGTTTGGAGGTTCGAACAAGGCTGGATCTCGATGCAGTTTTGCTTAAGACTCGCGGGGGCTCGGTATGACCCGAAGCTTTCCCCGAAGTACTTACTTAAAAAAAATTTAGATTATAATTTTGACGAAGGTAGCCTTTGAACCAGTTCATAAATTGTTAAGGCCTTATGTTTTGGTTACGGGTTTCGGACGTCTCCAAGCCATTTTTAAGATGGCCATAGCCTTTTAAGTTCGGGTTCTGCCCAATAGGCTTATTACCTCGGGTTTCGATACTCGAGCCTTCCGGGCTTACCTAGGACGATAGTCCCCGAGTGGGGTTGGCCATTGCCTTTAAGGTTAGAGCACTGCCTAATAGGTTTTCGTGCCCCCGGGCTTCGACAACCCAAGCCTTCCAAGTTTGTTTTGGACGATAGTCCTCGAGTGGGGGTGATCTCTTGGATCTGGATAGAGGTGGACCTTGGGTTCGATGTCCTTAAGGAACAAAATGTAGTAGTTTTTAAAAGACAAAATATGTATTTGCAAGGTAGAAACTTTCTTTCATTTCTGTGCACAACATACAAGATTGTAAATGTGTACAAGCTTCATGTTATGGCTTAAGTGTCTATGTGGGCACGATTCATTTGACCTTTTGACCCTTACAATAAATCCTATCCACCGAGCCTAGACTGTTCGAGCGCAAAGTTTTCTTCCTTGCTAAAATTATTATCCGATGGTGATGGCCCCTAGTATTCGAGGCCGATAATTGAGAGGGTTCGGATACTGTTGATGTGATCTTCGACCCCTGGTGCATGACTGGTCTTCAATTCTAAGTTTAGCACGATCCACTGGTGCCTCGTTAAAAATGTTACCGGAAAATCTATTTGGGACAAAACCAATTGAAGGGAAGAAGAATGCAACATGTGCTTTCAGGCCTAAGAGTTGCATTATTCCTTAGTCGTTACCTGCAAGAGTTAGTCCAATTCGTTTGGGTTTCGGGTGTTCAGTGTCACCTTTGTTAAAACCAAGTCCCCGATATTGAAGTGTCGAAGGTTGGCTCTCCGATTGTATTACCTTTTGATCCATTGCTTTTGGGCCGCCAACCGGACGAGGGCAGCCTCACGCCTTTCGTCTAACGATTCCATGCTCGCACTTACGACCTTGTTGTTTGACTCTTTGGTCGTATATCAGAACCTAAGACTCGGTTCTCCTACTTCGACCGGTATTAGCACTTCGGCACCATAGACCAATGAGAACGGGGTGGCACTGATACTGGATTTTGAGCTCGTACGATATGTCCATAGGACTTCGGGCAAAATTTTCTTCCATTTCCCTTTGGCGTCAGTCAACCTCTTCTTAAGGTTTTGGAGTATGGTTTTGTTCGTAGACTCCGCGTGCCCGTTCCTACTAGGGTGATTGGGTGTTGATAGGATCCTTTTGATCTTATGGACCTCGAGAAATTTGCTCACCTTACTGCCGATGAACGACTTCCCATTGTCGCACATGATCTCTGCCGGCATTCCGAATCGGCATATTATGTGGTCCCAAATACAATCAATAACTTGTTTCTCCTAACTTTCTCAAATGTATGGGCTTTCACCCACTTAGAAAAATAGTCAATCATAAATAATATAAATTGAGCCTTATCGGGTGCCCATGGCAGGCGACCGACGATGTCCATTCCCCACTTCAAGAATGGCCAGGGTGACAAGACCGAGTAGTAGCCCTCCGGGCTGGTGAATCATCGGCGCATGCCTCTGACATTCGTTGCATTTTCGTACGAACTCCTTCGAGTCTTTCTCCAAGTGGATCAAGTAGTAGCCGGCTCTATTTACCTTACAAACCAACAATTCGGCACCCGAGTGGTTCCCGCAGGTGCGTTCGTGAACTTTCCTCAAAACTTATTCGGTATCTCCCGGTCCCAAACATATGGCGAGTGGGCCATAGAACGTTCTCCTGAATAAGGAGTTGTCTTTAGACAGGCTAAACCTGGCCACCTTTGTGCGCAGAGCCCTCGATTCCTTAGGATCCAAGGGAAGCTTCCTGATTTTCAGGTAATCTATATACTTGTTTCTCCAGTCCCAAGTTTATCTTTTCAAGTTTATCTCGGCGTGGCCTTCCTCCACCACCAATTTCATGAGTTGCACGCCCATTCCCAAGTTGAATTCATCGTCATCAACCGACGATCCCAAATTAGCAAGAGCATTGGCTTTGCTGTTTTGATCTCGAGTTACATGTTGTAGAGTCCACTCCTTGAACCGATATAGCGTTACCTGCAGTTTATCCAGGTATATTTTGCATTTGTTCCTCTCTGACTTCGAACGCCCCATTGACTTGGTTCACTGATAAGTAGGGATTTTAACCGCTTATTTGCTCTCTTTTACTTGCGTTTTAGCTCAAGAATGCTTAAAGGTATTCTCGGAAACTAATAAAATGTGCTTACTTGTAGGAATATTGGGAAACAAGCCAAAGAAGGCAAAATCAACTCATAAAAGAGTCAAAAGTGAACAAGAACCAAAACCGGGCAAAAAGGCTAGCAGTGCGTGTGAGCATGTGATTTTTGCCCTACTAAATTTACTCCTACAAAATTAAAGAAAATAGATTTTCCAAATTATTTGCTATTTTTATAGGATTTTTGTAGGATTTTATTAATTGTTTGCATTTTTGTGCACGTTTAATTCTGTTAAAATCATGAAAAATGCCCCAAAAATGTCGAAAATTTCATGCATTGCATATTAGATTTTGTGTTCATATTTTAGATTTAATTAGTTAATTAATTGCTTTATTAAAATGAAAATGTGACGACCCAACCCGTCGTCTCATGTATTACAGTCCCGTTTCCCCCATTTATTGCTCTTTCATGTTTTATTATCAGCAATGGGTGAGTTAGAGTTGAATTGAATTGGTTTGGATAGGAAATGAGACACTTAGTCTCTTTAAGGTAGGTTTGGTTTGGAAAAGTCAACTGAACGTTGACTTATTAGTTAGAAGGCTCGGATGTGAATTCCGGTGATTCGGTTAGCTTCGGGAGGTGATTTGTGACTTAGGAGTGCGATCGGAAGTGATTTTGGAGGTCCGGAGTAGAATTAGGCTTGAATTGGCAAAGTTGGCATTTTGGCGAATTCCGGTGGATAGGTGAGATTTTGATCCGAGGGTTGGAATGGAATTCCGAGAGTTGCAGTAGCTCCGTTAGGTGATTTTGGATGTGTGTGCAAAATTTCAGGTCATTCGGAGGTGTTTTGGTCGGGTTTTTGATCGAATGCGTAATTCGGAAGTTTTTAAGAAACATAGGCTTGAATTCGATGTGATTTGATGGCTTTAGCGTTGTTTGATGTGGTTTGATGATGGGAAAAAGTTTGAAAGGGATTTTAGGATGTATTGGTATTTATGGTTGAGGTCCCGGGGGCCTCGGGGTGAATTCGGGTGGTTAAACGGAGAATTCGGAGTTTGTTGCAGGTTTGAAGTTGCTGGTTCTGTCATTTCCGCATCTGCGGAAAAGGGACCGCATAAGCGGTTCCGCAGATGCGGCGTATTGGTCGCAGAAGCGGTCCTTGAGGGACCAGGGCTTTCCGCAGAAGCGGACGAAGTTCCGCAAAAGCGGTCACCGCAGAAGCGGTTTTGGGACCGCAGAAGCGGTCCTGGGCGACTTGAAGGAAAACCGCAGATGCGGTGAGTAGGCCGCAGAAGCGGTGAAATTGTCGCAGAAGCGAAAACAACTGTTACAGAAGGGTTTTTTTTATATTGTTTTCATCCGCGAACAAGATTTGGTTTCCACCATTTTTAAGCGGTTTTGAGAGCTTTGAGCAAGAATTTTCGAGGGCTTTGACTGAGAATCAATTGGAGGTAAGTTCCTTGGTCTAAATATTCGAGTTTATGGTAGAAATTACATGTAAATTGAAGAAAATTCATCAAAAACGGGTCAAGCTAGGGCTTGAAAAGTTGTGATGTAAAAACGGATTTTGAAAGGGCATTTGAACTCCGATTTTGGAAAAATTGGTATGTGTAGACTCGTGGCGAGACGAGGAATCCAGTGATGTAAATTTCGTAATTTTTCGTGAAGTGGGCCCGGGGCTCGGGTTTTGCCAACTTAGTGAATTTTAGTGTTTTTTCGAGTGTTTTCGATTGGGTTATGTTTCTTTAGCCTATTGTAATGTATTCGTTGTGGTTTTAATCAGATTCGGTGTGCGAAGAGGTTGATTCGAAAGGCAAAGGCATAGCGAGCTAGACTTGTGGCCGGCTTGAGGTGAGTAATAGATGTAGATGATGACCTGAGGGTTTGAAACCCGGTGTATCACATTGTGACGCTATATTGATGTGAGACACGCACTCCATGACGAGTGCGGGGTCGATTGTGAGTGGGGATTGTGGCTTAGTCCGCCCCGAACGGTGTCCAAGCTGTGCTTTGGACTATAGATTGATTTGTAAACATCCTACTTAGATTGTTATGATATATTTGGGCTGTGTGCCGACTATTTGAATCCCTTGGGGATTATTATCACTGCTTCCATGATATTCAGCATGCTATATGATTTCAGTCCTGAGTTTTAAACACTGTTTCGAAATACTTAGTCACCTTCCAAATGTTTTAAAGACTTAAACGATAATTTCCTAATAATTGGAACTGAGAATTAAAATTTGACTTTGCTGTATAACTTACATGCATATTCTAGAGTGAGTGTGAATCAGGCTGCACGCCGCAGCGATGTCCCGATGATATTGCGCTTGGGCTGTAGGAGCCCCTCCGTTGTCTGAACCCCCACAGTGAGCGTGGGTACCCAAATGGATCGGGTTGCGCGCCGCAGCGGTCATGTACATTGCATTGCATTCATGCTTTGATGTTATCTGATTTATTTGATTCTGTTTTGTTGCCATTTCACCGTTAATTATGCTAAATTGTTAGTTTTAGCTTTACATTGTGGTATTTTCGAGATTTCTTACTTTCAGCCATTATATATGTTTATTGCTCACTGAGTTGGAAGTACTCACTTTACTCCCTGCACCATGTGTGCAGATTCAGGTGCTCCGGAGACTTAGTGGAGTTGTTTGCTATCTTCTTGGATTTTATCTTCAGGAGTTGTCGAGGTAGCTGCCTGACGTCCGCAGGACCCGACTCCTCCTCTTTATTTCATTTATTTTTTTTTCATTTTCTAGACTTCTTTATCACTATGGATATATATTACTCTATAAAATCTAGAGGCTCTAGACTCGTGACTCCAGATCTATTGGGGAATGTTTGGAATATTCGTTATTATTTTTCGTACTATTTTATTTAGATTCGGATTGGAACCTTGAAATTTGCTATTTTAATCGTATTATTTGTTAACGGATTACGTATTTGGGTTGAGAGTATTTAATTGGTCGGGCTTGCCTAGCATCAGTGTTGGGCGCCATCACGACCGAGATTGGGGTCATGACAAGTTGGTATCAGAGCCTAGGTTACTAGGTCTCACGAGTCATGAGAAGGTTTAGTAAAGTCTCGCGGATCGGTACGGAGACGTCTGTATTTATCCTCGAGAGGCTGCAAAACCTTTAGGAAAACTTCCCATTCTTGGAATTCTTATCGTGCGTACTTGATTCAGCTTGAGATATAACTCTTGAAATTCCTTCCACACGTCTGTATTCTCACGTGAGAGCTCAGTATTATATGTGCCTTGATGGTTTGTGATTCCCCGATCGAGGGGCGAGATGTAATCTTCGTGACTATGTTGGGCCAGTCTGGAGGACTTGAGGCCGGATCCTTGCCTATGGCTTGAGCACCGAGGTGCTGATTGTGTGAGCAAGTGTTTTGAACTTATATGTTCAGTATTGCCCCTATTAGCCGGAATGGCGGTTTGGTATTCATGTGATGAGTATGTTAGTACTGCGAGATGTAATTATATGACTTGGTAGTGACGAAGAAGTCTGCAGGATAATAGATGAACTGTTAAGTGATTCGACTCCTATTGTGGATTGATGTGTAGCCTGAATTATGGGCGCGTGAAGAACATTGTCGTACCTCCTAGTTGGGAAGTGAAGTGCATTGCATGCGGCGGTATGAGTTCGGACTCAGGAAGACTAATGACTGAGTAACGTATATGATGGTGAAAGGTATGCTTAAGTACTAAATTGAGGCGAAGCAGGGGTCATCTCCTGCGGAATGTTCTTGAGTGGTATGGTCCTTACGTGTATGTTAGAAGATCTCATGTGTAATTGAAGGGTAAGTGTTTAAATTTAAAAATTTCGGGTCGCTTAAGAGAGTGGACTCAGTTGATGTGGGGATAAATGCGAGGATTGTAGAGGATTTCAGTACTAGATGATTTGTGTTTTCACAAACTTGTAGATGATTTGAGTTTAATCTCACTATGACATTGTGGCATCATTAGAGTAAAAGTGTTATGAGTTGTTAAGTGTGTCTTGATATATGGCTTCGAGCCAAGTTGGGGAGGTTGCTGTTGATTAGCTGATTGCACGGTTATGTGCTATATTGGTTACGTCTCGAGGTATGCTGGCGAATCGGTTCTAGTTGCAGAAATTTAGCCGAGGATGGGCGAGTGAAGCAAAATTTCGACAAAGGTTATATTATGTTCCATAGGGTATGAGAATTTCGGAATGTCTAGAGTTGTTGTTGGTAAAGAATGCTCGGTGTATAGAGCAGGAAGTTGCTTGGTTGTGTTGGGATGAGGGTCTCATTTTACGGTATTGGAGTGTCAATAAAGCACGAGTGGTTCTGTTCGTTAAATCAGGTAATTTGCAGATGAATAAGAGAGAATGACTCTCGAGAATGGTTTTAATGTGTTCAAGAATCTACATGTAGCACACAGGTGTTTTAAGGTGGTGTATGTGACTAAAGACAGTGTTTTTAATAGAAAATGTCAAGACTTGTGGTATTTTTATGTTGATCATGGGATCCTATGTGTCGATACCTGGAAAGTAAAGGAAGCGAATTTAGATTCGCAGAAAGTTCTCAGAGTGAAGTATTCTGGAATGTGGTATTTCTGGGAAACAATTGAGAGAGTATTCAGTGGCCTATGGGTCTTAGACAGTGTGGTCTTATGTTCGAGTCTCGTGTGGTAAGCTTGGATTGAGGCATTGTGATGCTACAGCGAGGGAGAAATATCAAGTGGATGATGAATCAAAAAGGGAAATTAGATAGATGGAATAGCTTGATAGTAGACCGAATCGGTATGGTAAGGATGTGATTAATTCTTCGTATGTGTTCGAGGTAATGGGCTTTTACAGGTATTGTGCAGCAAGGCTCTTGAGTTCTGACAGCTTGCTTAGCTTGGTTCGGGTAGAAGGATTCAGTCCTGGCAGTTTAGCTTGTGCAATGGAATTGGGGGAGAGTTCTTGATAAGTTTTACCATGGTTTAGAGACGTATAAATTGCCTATGGGCATGCGAAGCATGGAATGTGTAATGATTTCTCTTCTTGATGGGATTTATGGAGAGTTCTTGACTAGTGGAGTACGTAGATGTTTGTGGTTAGGAAGGGAGATGGAGTTCTCATGTTATACTAGTGTGGTATGGTATATGCGATATGTGGTGGAGGATTGGGATTTGTGTGTGTAAGGTTATGGTTCTGTTCATAATGGAAAGTCATTAAATTCTTAAGCAGCACGGGCAGCTGCAGGTGATTAAAGAATCGATCTTCAAATGATTAAGGAAAATGGTATTGCCAACCATAGTGATTCGACGGGGGTATATGTTCCAGTAAAAGGGCAATGTGATGTAAACTGATAATACTTCGGTAGTGTTGCGGCATTTGGGGTCGACTGTTGATATCTGAGTTTGTTTGATAGCACAGGGAAACTTTAGAATACCTTTCGTGGGATGATTGGGTACTTGAGGTGTGATATGTATTCGTACGGCGCAATTTGGGATCAGGTATAGTGATTTGTGTGCTATATGGAGTTGGAGACTAGGAGTTCTCGTGTTCAGGCTATGCAGTTGTTATAAATCGTGTGTATCGGCACCGTCTAGCGGTTATTGGGAATTAGAGGTCCGAGTGGATCTTTCTTTGCTTGGTATGCCAAATTTTGGATATGATATTGGATTGTAGGCTGGTTGTCTCAGTGTTGGGTTATTCTAGACTATTGTGCTACGGGCTAGGCCGGAAATGCCACGGGTTGAGCGGCAAGGTGCATTGGATTATGTTCTTGCAGAGTGGTATATATTTCAAAAGATGCAGCGGACGACTGAGAAGGATTGCTTTTCTTAATGGGGCATTCGTGATGGATGTCAGTGTAGAGGTTTCTACCATTGATTCAGTTCCGGTATTGAGTGACTTTTTGGATGCGTTTTTTGTGGCCGGGCATGTCGCCGGGTGAGATGGCGGATTTCGGTATTTATTTGGTGCCGGGCACCGTATCGTACGGCTCTGGCAGGAGTTATAGTTGTGGAAGGAGCAGCTTCAGGCTTCTTGGTATTGAGTTCGTTGGCAGGCCAATGTGGCTACGTATTTAGCTTGAGTTAGCTTGGTTAGTCTTGAGTTGTATTGTTGAGGGACAGGTGGATTCGATCATTATTGAACTTGTTAGTGATCTGGGGAGATCTATGAGTTGCTTTTTCTGTGCTGTGAGGCGTTATGATTTGTTGGTTATGGGCACACGTGGTGCAGATCTA
Source organism: Nicotiana attenuata (assembly GCF_001879085.1). Lineage (NCBI taxonomy): Eukaryota > Viridiplantae > Streptophyta > Magnoliopsida > Solanales > Solanaceae > Nicotiana > Nicotiana attenuata. The sequence continues at coordinate 29,944 of NW_017675988.1, read as the reverse complement.
TTGGGGATTCATAGTGGAAGTCGAGCGGGAAGAGTAATCGGATGTTGCTCGGTAAATGGAGTGTGGGTTATGACCTATCAGGTGGCGTGTCGTATGTTGTTTATTTCACCGTGGGTGCAATGAATTGCCTTGGTTTCAAACATCAAATTGTGTGTGGCTGTCGAATTTTGATCACAGTGTCTTGAGGTGCTCCATGTGTAACAGTGTTTGGATAGGATCGCGCATTGTAGCGAGGCTGCGTTGAGTTATGACCTTTCGGGGTAGATTCAGGTGTTCTATTTCTACGATGTGAGACGGGGTCTCAGCCTTGTGTTGTGATGATACTGATGAGCTTGAAGTACAGCTCTTTTGTTTGAGTTATTTTCATGATTTGAGTATATTCAGGTCGTTTCTTGTTGGTACGCGTATTATGCAAGTTGTGGCTTAGGCCTGTATTGAGGTATCATATCACCAGAGTGGTGAGTTGGATTCGAGGTGATCCTTAGAGTCATTAATGAATACGAACATAATCGATTGCAGCTTGTTAGAGAGATAATATCAAGGTATGGCCCGGAAATCTGCTGTGATATTAGTCAAAGGGAAGTGGCTTCATGAATGGTTGATCTGAGGAATGGTTACGGTTTATCGCGTGTTTCATTTGTTGTTGGCAGTATATGGAAGTTTTGGAATAAGACTTTAGCTAATAAAAGGTTTTCTATCGGTATTTGGTTATTATGGGCAACTGCTGTAAATAGAGGCTATCGTTTCGAGTGTTTGGATTATGTGGTATATCATATGATTTCACCTGAGGTTGCAAGTATGGGTTATTACAGTTGGTTCGGGTTTATTCTGGGTATAGATGTGAGGTTCTGATATTGTGTATGATTTCGGAAAGTGCAATATTGTTCTATGGTTTATGGTTTAAATGGACTGTGAAATTTCGGCTATATTGTGTTGTCAGACCTATATGAGATAGGGTGACGTGAGATCACCCCGGGTATATGCTTGGTAAAGTTATTCAGCTGTTGGTTAGCTTCTAGGACAACTCTGGGTACGCTCGAGGACGAGCGTTGGTTTAAGTTGGGGAGGATGTGACGACCGAACCCGTCGTCTCATGTATTACAGCCCCGTTTCCCCCATTTATTGCTCTTTCATGTTTTATTATCAGCAACGGGTGAGTTAGAGTTGAATTGAATTGGTTTGGATAGGAAATGAGACACTTAGTCTCTTTAAGGAAGGATTGGTTTGGAAAAGTCAACCGAACATTGACTTATTAGTTAGAAGGCTCGGATGTGAATTCCGGTGATTCAGTTAGCTTCGGGAGGTGATTTGTGACTTAGGAGTGCGATCGGAAGTGATTTTGGAGGTCCGGAGTAGAATTAGGCTTGAATTGGCAAAGTAGCATTTTGGCGAGTTCTGGTAGATAGGTGAGATTTTGATCCGAGGGTCGGAATGGAATTCCGAGAGTTGCAGTAGCTCCGTTAGGTGATTTTGGATATGTGTGCAAAATTTTAGGTCATTCGGAGGTGTTTTGGTCGGGTTTTTGATCGAATGCGTAATTCAGAAGTTTTTAAGAAACTTAGGCTTGAATTCGATGTGATTTGATGGCTTTAGCGTTGTTTGGTGTGGTTTGATGATGGGAAAAAGTTTGAAAGGGGTTTTAGGATGTATTGGTGTTTATGCTTGAGGTCCCGGGGGCCTCAGGGCGAATTCGGGTGGTTAAACGGAGAATTCGGAGTTTGTTGCAGGTTTGAAGTTGTTGGTTCTGTCATTTCCGCATCTGCGGAAAAGGGACCGCATAAGCGGTTCCGCAGATGCGGCGTATTGGTCGCAGAAGTGGTCCTTGAGGGACCAGGGCTTTCTGCAGAAGCGGACGAAGTTCCGCAAAAGCGGTCACCGCAGAAGCGGTTTTGGGACCACAGAAGCGGTCCTGGGCGACATGAATGAAAACCGCAGATGCGGTGAGTAGGCCACAGAAGCGGAAACCGCAGAAGCGGTGAAATTGTCGCAGAAGCGAAAACAACTGTTACAGAAGGGTTTTTTTTATATTGTTTTCATCCGCGAACAAGAGTTGGTTTCCACCATTTTTAAGCGGTTTTGAGAGCTTTGAGCGAGAATTTTCGAGGGCTTTGACTGAGAATCAATTGGAGGTAAGTTCCTTGGTCTAAATATTCGAGTTTATGGTAGAAATTACATGTAAATTGTGGAAAATTCATCAAAAACGGGTCAAGCTAGGGCTTGAAAAGTTGTGATGTAAAAACGGATTTTGAAAGGGCATTTGAACACTGATTTTGGTAAAATTGGTATGTGTAGACTCGTGGCGAGACGAGGAATCCAGTGATATAAATTTTGTAATTTTTCGAGAAGTGGGCTCGGGGCTCGGGTTTTGCCAACTTAGTGAATTTTGGTATTTTTTCGAGTCTTTTCGATTGGGTTATGTTTCTTTAGCCTATTGTAATGTATTCGTTGTGGTTTTAATCAGATTCGGCGTGCGAAGAGGTTGATTCGAAAGGCAAAGGCATAGCGAGCTAGACTTGTGGCCGGCTTGAGGTGAATAATAGATGTAGATGATGACCTGAGGGTTTGAAACCCCGGTGTATCACACTGTGACGCTATATTGATGCGAGACACGCACTCCATGACAAGTGCGGGGTCGATTGTGAGTGGGGATTGTGGCTTAGTCCGCCCCGAACGGTGTCCAAGCTGTGCTTTGGACTATAGATTGATTTGTAAACATCCTACTTAGATTGTTATGATATATTTGGGCTGTGTGCCGACTATTTGAATCCCTTGGGGATTATTATCACTGCTTCCATGATATTCAGCATGCTATATGATTTCAGTCCTGAGTTTTAAACACTGTTTCGAAATACTTAGTCACCTTCCAAAGGTTTTTAAGACTTAAACGATAATTTCCTAATAATTGGAACTGAGAATTAAAATCTGACTTTGCTGTATAACTCACATGCATATTCTGGACTGAGTGTGGATCGGGCTGCACGCCGCAGCGATGTCCCGATGATATTGCGCTTGGGCTGTAGGAGCCCCTCCGGAGTCTGAACCCCCACAGTGAGCGCGGGTACCCAAATGGATCGGGCTGCGCGCCGCAGTGGTCATGTGCATTGCATTACATTCATGCTTTGATGTTATCTGATTTATTTGATTCTGTTTTGTTGCCATTTCACCGTTAATTGTGCTAAATTGTTAGTTTTAGCTTTACATTGTGGTATTTTCGAGATTTCTTACTTCAGCCATTATATATGTTTATTACTCACTGAGTTGGAAGTACTCACTTTACTCCCTGCACCATGCGTGCAGATTCAGGTGCTCCTGAGACTTAGTGGAGCTGTTTGCTGTCTTCTTGAATTTTATCTTCAGGAGTTGTCGAGGTAGCTGCCTGACGTCCGCAGGACCCGACTCCTCCCCTTTATTTCATTTATTTTTTTTCATATTCTAGACTTCTTTATCACTATGGATATATATTACTCTATTACATCTAGAGGCTCTAGACTCGTGACTCCAGATCTATTGGGGAATGTTTGGAATATTCGTTATTATTTTTCGTACTATTTTATTTAGATTCGGATTGGAACCTTGACATTTGCTATTTTAATCGTATTATTTGTTAACGGATTACGTATTTGGGTTGAGAGTATTTAATTGGTCGGGCTTGCCTAGCATCAGTGTTGGGCGCCATCACGACCGGGATTGGGGTCGTGACAGAAAATCACAAAATATTACTCATTTTTATATTCTTAGCTTTTAATTTTAGATTAGTAATTTCCTCTTTATTAACATAGGATTAACTAATTTTTGTAAATATTATAATAAGATAATTAGTTTAATTTTGCAAATTAGATTAACTTAGGACTTTAATTAATTAAAGAAAAGAAAAAAAATAGGGAGAATATATTTTGGTCTTGCTTCTTTGGAAATTGGGCCAATTTTAAGGATTGGCCCAATTAATGTTAAAACCACATCCAAACTCCAGCCCAATTTCATACACCCGGTCCAATTTCCCCTTTTTACCAAAATGACCCCGTTTTCGCGTTCTTTCATCACAACCGTTGGATTCTTTTGATCCAACGGCTCGGAACTTAATACCTAATTTACATAAAATTGTCCGAAGATAGACCTAACGCCAAAACACCCCCCCCCCCCCCACATTCTCTATTTTCTCTCTCAGAGACTAACTCTAGCCGCCCTAAAACCCCATTCCGTCTCCGTCATGGTCCGCCGACCGGAAATCACCTCACGGCGGCGGACCACCTACAAACTCCACAAAATTAACACCCCTTACCAGTCTTTACATCCTCTTTCCATATATCACCTTAGTTTCCATCGAACAAGTCCCCAACCCCTCAAATCTTAGATCTGAGACCCCCAGAAACCCTAATTTTTCTCTTTTTGTTCTTGGTCAGTTTCTGGGTCGATTGAACCAAAGACCTCCATTAGTCGACTATTCTTGCTAAGAACAGTCGATTAATGTTTGTCCAAGTTCATTTTCCCCCATAAATCGATTGAGTTCATAACTGGTCGATCGAGTGAAGTTCTTAGGTAATTTCTCGCCTTTTCTGCTTACTCTATCTTTTCTTTTCTTTCATGTTCTAATTTTCTTGTTTAGCCGCATGTTTTAGGTAGTTGGACCTTTAGGTTTTCTCTTTTCTTTTCATCGCTGCTTAGGTCGTTTGTTTGCATCTATTTATTAGGTTAATTAAAGCATGCTAAAATTTTATCATTTGAAGTTTAATTTCAATTTGCATAGGTTTAGTTTAATTAGGTCTAATTTTTTAGGGTTTTGATGAATTGGCTATTCTGTTTGTTTTTCTCTTATAGTTGTTTCTTGATTAGAATGATTCTAAGAGTTAATTAACAGTCTACTTGGCCGATTTCTGTTTAGTTATTAAGAAAACTTTAGCCTTAGTTGATTAATCTGTTTAAATGCAAACGAATTAAGTTGATTTCTATGTTTCTTTGCATATGCATTCTTTTTTTTTTTTTAGTTATTGTTTGGTTACAAGTTTAAATGCAGTGTTTGTTTAGGGATAGTTAGGTAAAACTTGTCAATTAGGTTTAATTGGTTAGAACTGAAACCTAGACTTTAGGTTAATTTCAGAAATAAGGGGTAAATACCCCATGTCTACAAATTGAAGCAAGCTTAAGAAACCCTAATCATGTAGCTGGTTCTAGAAAGTCTTAAAGGGATTTCTAGAATCAAAATAGGATCAGAATTGGTCAAAACTGAAATACTTAGTAATTGGAGGGGTAAAACTTGATTTTACATAAGGTAAATATCAGAAGGTTCTAGCATTTTGTACAGCTGCCCCATTCTTAGCATGCAAATGCTGAAATTGGGTGGGGAAAAGGACAGACAACTGTCCAAAGATGTTATACTATCTGACCCCTAGGGAATTTAGGTTAGCATATGCCATTTTGATGCTCTTTTGGGCATACCCTATAAAAGGAAAGCTATTCCTTCATTCTGCACAAACTCATCAGCACAACTGCACCTAAAAAATTTCAGAATACAAAGAAAAATTCCTTAACTTTTCTGGAAAAAAGCATCAGTTTTCCTAGTTAGATTTTTAGGCTGATTTCTCAAATACTTTGATTTTTGAGAAGTTTAAGGGCTGGTTCTTGGTTTTCTGGGATGATTCCTGACCGCTGTTGTTTGGGTTTTGTTTGCTGCTCCTTCTTTAAAGTTTCAGTCAACATTTCATCTGTTTACTGCTGGTTTTTGTTGTTGTTAATGTACTGATTTTACCTCTCTCGATGTACTGCCTGTTTGGAATGATATAATATCGACAAGTTACAAGTTATGTGTAATGAATGGTATTCTTTAATGTAATAGTTGATTAATTTGTTATATGATATAGTAAATTTTACTGTGTGAGCTTAAATGTGCAAATGAACTAGAATGGCCCTTTTTGTTTGGTTTACTGATGCTTGTAACTCCCTCTTTGAAAAATGGTTAAGTTTGAAGTTTTTTTTTAGTCAAGACCTTATACTGAATCTGAACATTGATTGCTGAAGTTGTCTTTCTTCCTTCTTTCTTCCTGCTTTGCTATTTAGTTGATAATACACTATTAAATGGATTTCCCATAAATAATGAAACCTGTTTTTTTTTTGTGTTTGCTGTTTGTATGTGAGTGGAAATAAGGCAAGGAAACCTCAGAGCTGGAATTGAAATGCTGGCTTGTAAGAAACAACTCTATAGCTGATTTCTTACAAGCTGAAGCTTGTTTAAAGGGCTTGTAACAGTTGAAGGGCTCAAAGTTATGAAGAATGTTACCCTTTGTTTTTTTTTTTAATTTTTTTTTCTCTCTTTTCCTTTAGATACATAGTTGTATTTAGGAGCATGTTGTAAATTTATGGAGTGTCAGCAGTAAATGGACAGTTGGAATATTTTAATTTCGAGTTAGATCATGTTTGATTAATAGTTTAGGTTCATAATAGCATGAGTTCTTTGTTATAGCATAGCCCATTATCGCAAAATTGCCTGAATGTAATACGAGTTGGGCTAGACTTGCAACAAGGCCCAATCTGGGAATCACCTAAGCAAGTCTGGGCCCAGGCGGACGGGCCTGAGTATTGAACCCTGATATTTTGATCCCAGCTATGGGCTTACCTTTTGAACTATAGCATAAAGTTATTTCTCTTATGTATTGTAAATCATGTGTAGTGTAATTAGTTTCAAAACTTCAATTGTATTTTGATTGTCACATTGAATTGAACTGGATTCCAACCTTGGGCAAAAATGTATATTTTAGCCGACTTCAATTGATACTGTACACTGCCGGTTCAGGGTTCAAGAATTTGAGCTTAAAATAACTTTTATAATTGGCTTTATTTATTATCTGATTTTTATTACATGTTTGGGCCTAATGTGCTAAATACCGCTTTTTACCGCTTTGATATTATTTGAACTATATATAAACTGATGTGAAACCCCTCTCTTCTAATCTTCTGGGAAGTGCACGCTGGCGTGGCTTCTTTTTTGTTAGTGGCTACCCTAATTTAGAACGAGGATCGGATCAATTACAAAGCCGGATGGCCTTTTGGTTCCCGGAACGTAGCCCCTCCCCCCCGGGGCTCGAGTTGTCCGCTCGGGTAAGTCAGGTCTAGAACAATACACCCAGGTTTTAAACCTAGAATAACACATTCTCATGCCGGGTCCCTAGTAGGAACACTTGTTTGCATCATGTGCATTGACCTTGGGGACTCAACACAGGGGTTGGGTCCATCTAGGACAGGTGTACCCAAAAATCAAAACACTATCATGATGCATTTCTACGTGCTACTTGTACAATTATTTGCTTCGGTTTGCATGTTGACCAGTTTCTAGAATAGGGAGAAAAATTGAAAAAAAATCAAATTGAGGTATGAGAGAGATAATTACCCGCCTTTGAAAAATCTGGTGTCCACAATAACAAAGCTCTGCCGAAATTTTGAAAAAAAAAAAGGATTAAAGAAAAAAAGAAAAAAGAAAAAAAAGGAAAATTGTTTCGAAGTACTTCATGTTTTCTGTTGCGTCAAAACTCCCCGAACTACGCAGGTTCGATCCTCACCGAATGTGGGATACGTAAGCAACCCTCATCGGTCCAACCCCACTTTTATGCGGACCGCAAAAGCCTGAAGTTTCGAGCCCAAATTCCCGAGACTGAGGACCGCACGATAATTGTGCGGCAGCGAAGCTCCTTGTGTGGACCGCACCAGAATTATGCGGCCGCACAATCTTCGCATGGGCATTTTTGTCAGATATTTTCAGCTTAGTATAAATAGAACTTTTTGTCATTTTTAGGTTAAGTTTAGTTTTGCAAAGGTGCACTTGAGCCATTTTCTTTACTTCTTTAAGTAATTTTGTACTAGATTAACTTCTAAACATTAGATTTTCTTTGTATAATCAATTATTATGCATTCTATGTTAATTTCTTCTTGTATTTCTTTATTTTTCATGAATAGCTAAATCTTTAGCTAGGGTTGTGGCTCAACCCTTGTGTGGGTACTTAATGGGTATTTGATTTTGGGGCTTGTTTGTGATTCGGTTAGTGATATTTAGCCTTGTTTATGCTTGAATTCTAGAAGTAATGGTTGCAAACATTGATTCATGCCTATTTGACCTAGTCTTTACTTGAGAAAGAGACTAAGTTTAGGAAAACTTGGCTAACAAGGAATTGGGGTGAATTCAAGAAATTGATAGCCCCAATTAAAGGGTCAAATCTAGAGATAATAAGACCCGGCTTGAGCATATATCACTTGATTTGTGCAATACCCATTTGGGCTTGAGAAAGCCAAATTGGGCAGAATCACTCAAACTACCGAGAGCTATAGAGTGAGCAATTACGTGTGATTGCTATATTGCGATCCCGATTAATCAAACTAGCCCTATAGTTTACAACCCGTTAGGTAGCCACCTAGGTGGAAGTCACGACCCTAGATCCTTTATCATTTGAAAAATACCCAAAACCAAAAACATTATCCTCTAGTTTATTATTTGCTATCATTAGTTAAAAGTGGAAATAGAAACACCCACCAAATATGCGGAAGTGCAATCTTAGGCACATCATACATTTACACTAGTTGTATACCTAATCCAAATTCTAACTCCATATGGATTCGACCCCGACTTGTGTTGGGTTTTTATTATTGCTTCGACCGCCTCACTACCTTTAATTCTGTTGTGAGTTTGGGCGAGATCAATTTTTGGCGCCGCTTCCGGGGAGTTAAACGGATTTAGCTATATATATAGGTTTTTGTGTGTTTCGTCTTTCTTCCCTTTAGAGTTACTAATTTTGTGTTTGAATTGATTTTAGGTACGAAAATGGATCTCAACAACGAGCCCATCGGAAATGTGCCATTGGGGGAGGAAGTGGACGATGATGCCGTGGATGAGCTTCCTCTTGAACCTCAAGCTAATAGACGAGGCCCCCCACCTCACGATAATGTGCCCGCCCCTCCCCCACCTTCACCAAGAGCGGAAGCCCGCCGACAATTACCAAATGAGGGTTTTCAAAGTGCTATAGTCTCGCCTCGCATTAGGGCGGGTAACTTCTAAATCAGCAACGTGATGCTTACACTACTTGAGCAACGGGGATTCTTCACTGGGGCTCCGAGTCAAAATGCCTATAAGCATCTCAAGGGGTTCGTCGATACTTGTTGGGGGAGCAAGCAAAAAATGTTTCTGAGGATGCGCAGAGGTTGAGGCTATTTCCCTTTTCTCTACAGGGAAAAGCATTGGATTGGTTAGAGAAATTGCCCAATCATTCCATCCACACTTAGGATGAGTTGAAAGAGAAGTTCTTTTCCAAATTCTTCTCTTCGGGACATATGGCAACGCTTCGGGATGAAATTCTTCCTTTCAAGCAAGAACCCAATGAACCATTGCACGAAATTTGGGAAAGATATCATACCATGGTTAAAGAGTGCCCGAACAATGATATAACTGAGGACATGATCCAACAGACCTTCTACAAGGGGATCAGCACAACTAATCAATGTGTGGTTAATCAACTCGCCGGGGGGAACTTCATGAACACGCCATATGGCGAAGCTTGTGAAATTCTTGATGAGATGGCGGATTCCTCTTCGGCATGGCAAAGTAGAGCCAATGTTCTGCAAGGTGACCCTAATGTTATTCACCTACACAAGGAGTTACATGATCATGGGCAAGCTATTGCCGAGCAATTGGCCAAAGCTCAGCTTCAACAAGTTCAAGGGCCGAAACAAGTGCATGCAATGGAAGGTGTGAATATGATGGTAAACAAAAGACGGGAACAAGGTCAACAAATACAAAGCTGTCCGAAACAATTTATGCAAGATGATAGTGGTTATGATCAAGGTGATTCATTCGATGAGCAAGACGAAGAAGTCCAATATGTCAACAATTATCAAGGTCAAAGAAACAATGCTCAAGGGCAAAATCAACAACAATGGAGGTCACCAAGGTAATAGGAACAACCAAAATCACCAGGGCAATTGGAGTGGTGGCAATCCTAATCAAGGAAATTGGAACAATCAAGGAAATCAAGGCAATTGGAGTAATCAAGGATATTGGGGTGGAAATAACCAAGGAGGGTGGAACAACAACAACAATCGGGGGTCGGGTTTTCAAAGGCCCCCGATGTTCCAACAACCGAGCAATCCACGTCCCTATCCTTCTCAAGGCTCGAGCTCTTCTTCCAATGAGATGGGTATAATTTAAAACATGTTTAAACATATGATGGAGAAGAATGCCGACTCCGATGCTCAATTAGCCTCGCACAACACTTCTATTCGGAATTTGGAGGTTCAATTAGGCCAAATCTCACAAGCGTTGAACACTAGTCCTAAAGGGGCACTACCTAGTGATACGGTGGTGAACCCGAAGGGTGGAAATAATACGGAACATGTTATGGCCGTGACTACTAGAAGTGGAAAAGGTGGAGATGCAACCACCTCAAATCAAAAAAGGATTATGGATGAAGATGTTGTGGTTCAAGAAGATGAAATCCCAAGCAATGTGGTTCAAGCTAATGAAGAAGTGAGAATTGATATAGATGAAAGTGTGGAGGAGACGCAAGAAGAGGTGAACCCGTCTAGAGAACACGTGATTGACATGCCGAAACCTGTAGTGCCAAAGGCTAAGGCACCAATGCCAAGTCCCCCTCCTCCATACCCTCAAAGGCTTGCAAAGCAAAACAATGAGAACTAATTCAAAAAGTTTATTGATATGACGAAAAGTTTGTCCATAAATGTACCATCGGTTGAGGCATTGGAACAAATGCCGGGATATGCAAAATTCATGAAAGATTAGGTAACCAGAAAAAGATCAATGAATTGTGAGACCATCAAGATGACTCATCAAGCGAGTGCTATTGTGCACTCAATGGCTCCGAAATCGGAAGATCCGGGCGCTTTCACAATCCTTTGCACTATTGGGAGCACCGATTTTGCCAAAGCATTATGTGACCTCGGCGCAAGTATCAACTTGATGCCCTACTCGGTGTTCAAAACTTTGGGAATTGGGTAACCAAGACCCACATCCATGAGGTTGCAAATGGCGGATCGAACAATGAAGAGGCCTTTGGGTATTATTGATGATGTATTGGTTTGAGTTGACAAGTTTATCCTCCCAGCGGACTTTGTGATTTTTGATTGTGAAGTGGACTATGAGGTGCCTATCATTTTTGGTAGACCTTTCTTCATGTTTTCTGTTGCGTCAAAACTCCCCGAACTACGCGGGTTTGATTCTCACCGGATGTGGGATACGTAGGCAGCCCTCATCGGGTCCAACCCCATTTTTGCAAAAATAACCCAAAAACATGAAATGTCGTCATTTTGTCGTATATAAAGTGGGTGATGCCGTTTTTGTCTAAATAGCCGAATGTCCCAACGGGACGCCGGAAGGCCGTTTTTGCAAGAATAGCCACCGACGATTTCTTTGTCAATTTTTGACCACCTAGCAAGCACAGCCCTAAAATCTTCCCTTTCGAAGTACTGAAGGGTCGTATTTGCAAAAATAGCCTTGATTCATTTGAATTTTTTGCAAAAATGAACCTTTTATCAGTTTTTGAATAAAACTCACTCTATTTTAAACTGGTCACCCTATTCTAAACTAGTATAAGTACCCGCGCGGATGCGCGAATACTAATCATGTCAAATATTTAAGTTATTTGGATTGTATGTAAATAATCTTAAAATTTGCAATTTCTCAGTAAATATAGATAATCATTTGATATTAACTACATGAAAAAAATTAACCATTTCTTTTTTTGTTTTTTGATACCATTCTTGTCGGTATCATGGGATCCTAAAAATAGTCAGGAAGCAAAATAATAACTCATATTTATGGAAAAACAATCAAATGTTGAGACAATGAATGACTCTTTGGATAAGACTTAACTCTTTTACTACTACTTGAACTCTTATTTGGTGCGTTGATATCTCTTAAAAAATATTTCTTTCTTAAAATTTCAGTTTCTAAAATATTATTTTCCAAAAATAATTATTTTTATAATAATGTAATTGAAAATATTATTATTAATTCAAAACTCATTTTAGTTGTCTATCTAAAAATATAAAAAAAATCTTTAGGTAGTGAATGTTTTTACTCCATTTTGATATTTGACATTAACCATGTTAAACATCTAAGTTATTTGAATTATATGTAAATAACCTTAACATATAAACCTTCTAAATAATTATAGATAATCGTCATATATTAATTAAGAAACACTACATGAAAAAAGACTACCATTTTCTCAATTCTGTAGTAATAATTTTATTTTTGTACTATTCTCATAGGTGTCATCGGAACCTAAAAGTAGTCACAAAGTGGAATAATAACTCATATTTATGGCAAAGCCCAAAGGTTGACACGACATAAATGATTCTTTGATTACGACGTGACTCTTATACTACGACTTGAACTCTTATTTGGTATGATTTTATCTTTCAAAAAATATTTCTATTTTGAAATTCAATTTCTAAAACTTATTATATATATATATATATATAAAATAATGATTATATTTATAATGATGCAAGTGAAGATATTATCCTTAATTTAAAATTCACTTTAATCGGCTATCTAAAAATTTAAATGATTCTTTGATCGGATTTATTTCAGTATAACTCCACTTTAAGTTTATCGATATCTCTAGCCGCAGAATTTGAATTTTTAATACCCTATATATATACAAAAAATTTGCTCTTTGAATCATTAAATGTTAAATTAGTTGATTATTATTATAAAATATTGCATGTATTGTCTTAATTTGTCAAGTAGTTTATTTTTCGACACCATACTGGCTTAACATCAATGCAAACTACTCAAATTACATTCCAATTCAAATTCGAATATCATATCTGTTTGTTAGTAATAGTGATTTTTTAAAAACGACACATAATGTAAATCAAAAAAAATATTCTAAGATATCCTTATCTTATAATCTATGTATTTGAGTTGAAAAAATAATATTTGAAATCGATGAGATTAACTTTCAAATTTTTTATACTCAACAAAGATGAAACATAAGAAGAAATTTTGTCATCTTTTATTTCTCGTTTTTAGATCTTTCTAACATTTTTTTCAATATTTATTTTCTTTTATCTTATTTTTTATGTCAATATTTCTTTTGTTACAAAAGATTAATTTATTTCACTATAAAAGGATGAGTTTTAATAAAAATTGTCTACATATGAACTTTAATTATATTTTTAGTCATTGGTTGAAATTATTTCATATTTTTTTAGGCTTTATCTAATCAGCCTAAATAGGTGCTCACCCGACCACTTAAATTGAAAAATTGAATATTGTCTAATTTATATATAATCCATATATAATATGTGTATAATCGTGTGTTGTCGGCATATCATCTATTTATATTAGCTATAAAAAGTAAACAATATATATGGCCGGATATTATGTAAATATTCCATAAGATTTCGATATTTTGAGTTTATCCATGATATAACTTCTATTATAATAATTTTAAAACTCTCTACTACTATTCAAAAATATCTTATCTTTTTATTATCTTTGAATTAAAAAAAGTAAAGAGTTTTTTCGAAATAATTTGTTTACATTTAAAAACAAAAAATATCGCGTCATACCAATTTTTTCTTTATATAAACTCTTTATTATACTTAAAAGTCGCTATAGAAACTATCAATTAGAAACCATTTATCTCTTGTTGAGTTTGAAAAGAAAAACCTTTCACATATTCTAATGATTCAAAACTAATATTCTTCAACGGAAAAATATTATACCCTTGCTATATTGGCTTGGCTACAGCTAAATGAAGGGGTATCAACTTATGCCCTTCAATTCCTTGAATGTGCTAAATTGAAATTAATGATAGCAATTGGATAGCCAAAGTTTTGTTATTTATTTGATGTCTATTTATGCAAATTGACTCTTCAAACAAATATTCTTCAAGAAGAAAAAAGAAACAACTTTTTTTTTATTTTTTTATTTTTTTATTTTTTATATTGACTGATTTTGTGATGTTTCTTTCTCCAGTATGTATGTTTACTTTATTATATATGTAACTAAACTTTTATTTGATTTTGTAAACTCTTTTTTGTTATTTAGATAAAGATAGACGTGTACCCTATATATTACATTTATTTTAAAAGAATTTCGTTGTATTCAAATCTAGCTACAATTTTTCAAAGAAATATACTTATAGGATTTTAAATGTGAAAGAGTTTTATAGTTATATGGAGTATTTTTTTTTTTGCTAGAGGCGAAGTAGTAATTAAATAATTTAAAAAAATAACAAAAGTTCCTAACATAATTGCATATGATCATTAACCGAATTAAGTATGATAACATGATAAAAAAAGATAATTTTTATTTTTAATTTAAATTCGAATTTTAGAACTTTATCTATAAATTTAAAATTATCTTTTAATTCTAAATCCGTGTATATATTGTGAGCACGTGATTTTTGCCCTATATGAATTACTCCCACAAATTCAAAACAAAATAATTTTTCCATTGTTTGCAATTTTGTGGATTTTTGTGGCATTTTTCGTTAGTTATTTGCATATTGTCTGCGCATGTTTATTTCATTTGAGTAATGAAAAAATACAAAAATACTTGACATTTGCACTTCGGGTTTAACTTTGCATTTAAGGATTAATTAGTAGTAAAGAAAATAACAAAACTAGTTCAATTCGGATTTTTAATTTTGATTTTTGATTTTTAGTAGTGTTTCTTTAGAATTTATTTGGTGTTAATTAGTCTAGGATTAGTTGAGTATTAGGAGTTAATTTAGATTTTTACTTGAATATTAGGAATTAATTTGGATTTTTAGGAATTAATTAAAATGAATAATTGAATTGAAAGATAGAAGTTTGGGTTGTTCAGATTTAATTCAACCAGGCCCAATAGATACCCCTTTTAATCCGCACAACCCAGGCCCAAAACGCCTTAGCCCAGTCCGGCTCTGAGACGCCAAAACGACGTCGTATTGCCCAAATCAATCTCAACCATCGAGGTTGATTAATCCAACGGATGGGAAGCCCCCATCATTAACTATATAAGTGTCTGAACCCAACCCCATCCCCCTCAGACCCCCTACACCTCGCTTCTCTCATCAACATCAGAGAACCCTTCATCTCACCGCCGCCTACCACCACACGCCGCCGGCCGGAAATCACCTCCGCCGGCGGCTATAGTCCGATGAACCTAAAATTTACACCACGGATCCCTCATGACCTCCTCTTTCCAAACCCCAAACTTCTATGGCCCGAATCACACCCAATCTTTTCGAATATTCGAGTCTGTTGCCGCCGCCCACGGCGGCGCCGCCCCAAATCATACCAAATTTACACTCCACAACCCCCAGGCCGCTCTAAGCTCCATTCTCATGTTTACTGCACAAGAATCCTAACCGAAGTCCTTCAATTTCACATCTAGGGTTTGAGTCTAATAGTGAGTTTCCCCCTATTCTTCTCTTGTTGTATTTCTTTCTTCTTCTGCTCTCTTCCTTTTGCTTCCTGTGATTTGATCTTGCTTTGGTAGTTGTTGTTAATTAGTTAGTTATTGTTTGAATGCATATAAATATTAACTCAGTAAGTTTTTTCGTTTATTTCTGTTTTGATTCTTAGTTTTGGATTCCGTATATGTTCTAATAATCGTTTTGTAGTATAATTCTGTTCATTCTTGTTTAATCTTGCGTCGTTATTTTAGATTCTAGTTTAATTTTTGTTTCGAATTTGTTTCTATCTGTCTTTGATTCATTAATCGATCCTGTTTGAAGTCCTGTTTGAATTCCAATCCCTTATGATTGTGCTAGCTAGGGTTAATTAGTTTAAGACAATTTAATTGGTAATTATCTTTCACAATTTCATAGTTTGGTGTCTAGTTGCAAATAACCCTTAGGCCTAGTTTAGTAACCCTAGTTAAATAATTGTTTGGATATAGCTGTATTAAGGATAGTAATTTCAGCATGAGTTCAAGGGCAATTCAGGTACTTAGAGTGACACAAAATGCTGTAGGTTAAAATAGAATACCCTAGACTCTTCTAGAAGAGGGCCTTAGTGTACATTTCG
Source organism: Nicotiana attenuata (assembly GCF_001879085.1). Classification (NCBI taxonomy): domain Eukaryota; kingdom Viridiplantae; phylum Streptophyta; class Magnoliopsida; order Solanales; family Solanaceae; genus Nicotiana; species Nicotiana attenuata. The sequence goes on along the minus strand of NW_017675988.1, from coordinate 13,924 downwards.
ATAGTTTAGTGTCCATAACTTGAGCAGCAAGTCAGAACATTAGGGATTATTGATAAAAATCTGNAAAAGGTGTGAGTGAGATCTAGAAGCTTCCCCCTGAAGTTTGCCTATAAAAGGCAGCCTACCTTCCTTCTTTTCCAAGTTTTGGAGATCAGAAAAATTCCCAAAGGTCTGAAAATCTGAAAAATCCCTAAAAAATCTCTAAAAGTTTTTGAGGGCTGAAAATTTGAAATTCAAATTCAAAACCAAAACTGAAATCTGAGAGCAGAAAGTTCATTCTAGATCATAGGTATTCGGAAAAATCAGCAAAAATAGCAGAAAATCTCATAAAAAATACTGTTCTATTAGTTTTGTTTTAGTCTTCAGCTTCAATACCATTTCTGAGCATTCTAAGGTGTAAAAGTGGGTCGAATTTGGATTTGAGATCAAGTTTGGGGTCTATTTGCCTGCTGATAGTCAACTGGATTTGATTTGAGATTTGAATCTCCTTTATTGGTCTTCAAAATAATTTCTCTTCCACTCCTTTGCTGCTGGTTGTCATTTGCTGCTGCTGACTTCTTCTCCTTCTTATTACATTTTAATTTCCAGGTACACATCCTGTATCTCTCAGATCTGGAATGGAATGAAGTGATGCATGTTCTTCTTATGTTAAATTCCTTATTGAATTGTAATTAAGTTCAACACTCTATCATATCGTAGCATGTAATTGACTAAGGACTGTTTAGAATTGGAGGTTCATGACTGAAGTTAGCTTGTCAGTATTATGGCTGCTAGCATTACAATACTCGCGTGAAAGAGCTTGTCATAGTTATTACGAATGTTGTGAATCGTTTTCAGACTTGTATGAGTGATAAAATATGATATTAGCTGTAGCTTAATAACTTTAGTTTGGTTACTATGTCAATTTAAGGTCTGCGTTTAGATTAAGATGCTATTTGGACTGTAGAAATCATATTTCAGATTTAAGAGTGTACTATTAGTTATGATATGGATAATGTTTAGCTATTCTGTCAATTTGAAGTTCTAGCTCGAAAGAAGTAATAGTTCCAGAAAATAGGTTCAAAATGATTTTACATTTTCGTCCAATTCTAGTATCTCATGTTGGAGTCGAAATGGCCTAGTAAATGAATCCTAATCATGTTAATTCAATCGCTGAGTACATCAAATGTTCATAGGAGTTCAGTAGTTCAGAATTAAAGTGGTAGTTATCAAACTTGAATTCACTTTTATCCAAATCAATAAATCCAAATGTTTGAAGCTTGGGCTTGCCTATAGGCCCAGGGCTGATAGTCTATATCTATTGTTTGGGCCTCAACATCGTTCATGCATGGCCCAGTTCCAGTCCTACTTATCTTTTAATTGGGCTTGCGTCGAGGCCCAAGGCTAGTAGCAGTCCATAGGACAAATCGATTTCGCTTTCCCTCTGTTGAATCACATTCGAAACTCAATGTTGAAGGCTTAAATTCGTTTTAAAGTTTGCGGGATTAAATTCATGACCCAGGTTTTGGGCCTCCTAGTTAAGTAGCATGCTTGAATTAAGAGGTGTGCCTCTTGTTCAAATGTGGACTTGAACTTGAAGCCCAAATTCCTTGATCACCTGAAACTATAGCTTTAATAATATTAATTAACTAAGCCTCTTTAGAGACGAACCCAATAGAAAAATTATAGTTTGCTCTAGGATGGCCTTTAAATAATAAGATGAGATGAGCCTCGCCAAACAAAATGCATAAATTGCGGGGCCCTCATTAAATGCTTTCTTAAAAAATATTTTAGAAATTCGGGACATGCCATTTAGCGAATTTTCATGGCTTCCCGCAAAGTTAACAAGACGCTAGACACTTTAGGCGCGCACTTTAATAATATTACCTTCTTAAATACGGGTGTGCATTTCATGCGACCCAAATCCAAATCCCAAAACATTGAATAAGAGGTGTTAAAGATCCGGGTGCATTTCATGTGACGTGATCCAAAAACACGCTCTTAAACGACATTCACTTTTATAAAAACTAATTAAAAGCGGTTAAACAATTCTAAAATTGCACAATGGGATAACATGTATTAAAATCAGACTTTAGCCAAATATAGTAGTTGAGCGACCGTGCTAGAACCACGGAACTCGGGAGTGCCTAACCCCTTCTCCCGGGTTAACAGAATTCCTTACCCGGATTTCTGGTTCGCGACTGTTAAATAGAGTCAAACCCTTTCCTCGATTCGGGATTCAAACCGGTGACTTGGGACACCATAAATCTCCCAAGTGGCGACTCTGAACTTCTTAATAAACGAATCCCGTTTCGATTGTCCTTTAATTGAAAAAACTCCTTTTATTATACTCCTTCACGGGGTGTAGTAAGAAAAAGGAGGTGTGACAGCTCTGGCGACTCTGCTGGGGACAAGAACCCAGAACTTGTGGTTCAGGGTTCAGAATTCGAGCTTAGATAAATTGTTATATTTGGCTTTATCTGATTTTGTTACATGTTTGGGCTTAATGTGCTAAATATTTTACCGCTTTGATATTTGTTGATTTTTATATATAAACTGTTGTGAATCCCTTCCTCTCTCTGAGTCTTCTACATCATGGAAGGGTGCACTTCGTGTAGCTTCTCTTCTATTTAGAGTCTTTTCCCATTTAGAACGAGGTTTGGATAAGTTGTAAAGCCGGCGGAGCTTCTGTATCCCCGGTACGCTGCCTCCCCCTCGGCCCGAGTTGTCCACTCGGGTAAGCCAGGTCTAGACCAATAAACCTAGGGTTTAAACCTAGAAGAACAAAATCTCATGCCGGATCCTTAGTAGGACGCTTGTTTGCATCATGTGCATTTGATTTAGGGGACTCAACACAGGGGTTGGGTCCGTCTAGGACAGGTGACCTGAAATAATGGACCATCCTGATGCATCTTACGTGCTACTTGCGCATTTATTTGCTCGGCTTTGCATGTTGACCGGCTTGTCTAAATGAGTAAACTATGGAAATAAGCAGTGTTGGGACTAAGTGAGGGTAACCGCTAGTTTTGAAAAACCAGTGTCCAAGTAGTGCCGAAATGCTGCCGTTGAAAAATGAAAGAATAGAAGAAAAGTAGTTTTTTTTTAGTTTGTTTACCAATGGAAAAGAAAAACAAAAAAAGAGTTTTATTTTCAAATTAGTTTGTTTATTTGCCACTGAACAAGAAAACATAAAAAATGAATTTTGCTTTCAGAAATAGTGTATTTGCCAACAAAAACAAAAGAGTCTTATTTTCAAAAATAGTTAGGTTTATTTGCCCGAACTACGCCGGTTTGATTCTCACCGGATGTGAGATACGTAGGCAACCCTCATCGGGTCCAACCTCCCTTTTTGCAAAAATAGCCAAAAATGTCAAAATTTTAATTTTCGTCATAAATAAGTCGGGTGATGCCATTCTTGTCTAAAATAAGCCGAATATCCCTAAAAGGACGTCGGAAGGCCGTTTTTGCAAGAACAACCACCCTGAGTCATTTTTACATGGTTCGCGGGCACAACCTTAAGATCTTCCTCCCGGAAGTGCTGAAAGGCCGTATTTGCAAATCCAAGGCCTGTTTTCTAAATAAAGAATTTTTGCACAAATAGCCATTTTTCAAAATAAGTCATTAAAGTCCCTTAATAAATGTGCAAGATGGATTCAAGTAACATCGAAACCTTCTCAGTCCTGAGCGAGATCCCTTTGAAACTTCACATGTGGTGGCATGATTTGGGAAAAGGAAGCAGAGATACCGTGGTCAAAAGTTTGGGTGGTCTCGTTGATTTGCTAAACATCAAACCAAGGAAAGATATTATTGAGGCATTGATACCATTCTGGGATCCGACCCGTAATGTATTCCGGTTTTTAGATTTTGAACTCACACCTACATTGGAAGAGATTGCCGGATACGCCGGTCTCAACGGGAACCTCCGAGGTAGATACCCACTTTGCCCCACGACCGGTAACCCTTCATAGGTTCTTGGATTTATTGAACATCAGCCGGGATATTCAAGACCCGCATTTGGCGGAAGGGTGTTGTACATTGCATTTCTTATATCACCGGTATGGTAACCCTAAAGGTTTCGAGGAACCCAACACAAGATTGACACATGCTGGAAATAAAGACAAATGGGAAGCCCGACGGGGATTAGCCTTCATGGTGGCCTTTTTGGGAGTGGTAGTTTGTCCAAGAAAGGACGGTCACATAGACCTTGGCTTGGTAGGGATGCTAGATGTTGCCATGAAAAAACCTACTAGCACGGTGGTTCTCCTGATTGTAGCAGAAATGTACCGAGCTTTGACCAAATGTCGGGAAGGGGAGAAATTCTTTCAAGGTTGCAATTTGCTCTTACAATTGTGGATACAGGAGCACCTCTGTCACCGCACAGGCTATATGAACTACAGTTTAACTGGAGTGAGTTGTATCGCAGAATTCGAGACCCGGGTGACAGGTATTGAATTCCCTGAGGGTACTGAGGCCTGGTCGTCATGCTTAAGATCCTTGACCGCAGAAAAAGTTGAATGGGCTTATGGATGGCTTCCTGCTACTGAAGCTGCATACACCTCAGCGGAGGTCCCTTATATTCTTTTGATGGGTATTCGAAGCATACAGCCTTATGCTCCTTACCGAGTTCTGTGGCAATTTGGAAGATTCCAGACAGTGCACAACGATGAAGACCTGAGTGAGCAAGTCATCGAGTTAGGCCCAAAAGCTGCATTCCCTGAAGGCAGAATTCGAAAGATATGGAATGAGTGCAGGTACCTTGAACCCAAGACT
>NW_017675988.1:6180-7040 GCF_001879085.1 Nicotiana attenuata | reverse complement strand
GTATTTTACTTTATAACTTCTTTTGCAATTTTCATTAATAGCATAACTTCTTATTTCATTTAGTAGCTTCTTTTTTCAGTTTGTAGCTTCTTACTTTTACAAGTTTTCGTGATCAATAAGCCTTTGATTTTGTTAATGCCACGGTTCTTTCCAAAGGTGGAGTTTGTGTGAACCGGGTGGCTCTTCCCAATGATGGATGGCGTGACAACCTTCTTAAGGGTTTGAGTCCGTTTTTCTTTATATTTTTTGTGTAAATAGTAGTATGAATAAAAGTGATTCAGGCAAAGCTTCACTTGGGCCTAGCACATTTACCTTTGACCATATGGTTAGAAATAAACTGATTTGCAAGGAATGGTGCTAGTTGCGACTTTTAGACTCTTGTGTTGACTAAACAATCATCGAGTGGCTTCTTGGAGACATTTGTGTTTCTCAATATTAGTTAGGGTTGTTGTGGGCCCTCGACTCTATCTCTTTAGCAATCCAATAGCTTTTGAGGTGAGGTATTGATTTGCAAGTCCAAGTCCCGTGCCAATAAGTCCAGAACTTGCCCTGAATGTGTGTCTAGGCGAAATTCTAAGTGTAGCTCGACTTGTGAAATGATTATAGGCTCTCCTTGATCCAAATTAAAACTTGAAAGCATCCATAGCCCACCAAATATGATATCCCTAGTCAACCCCGTTGAGCCGGAGCCCTTATTCTTTCGATAGCCATGATACAAGCCTTTATCCGTTCTAAAATGACCCTCTCTTAGCACCCGTATCTTTCCTTAGCACAATTGGAAAAAAAGATAAGTTTAGGGGGAGAGACGAGGAATGCAAAAAGTGATAAAAAGGTACAAAGTGAAAAAAACGGGAAAAGAC
>NW_017675988.1:0-2705 GCF_001879085.1 Nicotiana attenuata | reverse complement strand
AAGTAATTTACTAATTTACCCTTAAGTATATACTAGGGTTTTATTTTCCTAATTCCCTCTTCAGTCTTCACTCAATCTTCAGTCGTCTCTCGAGTCTCGTCTGTCTCATTTTGTTTCCGCCGCAGCCCCAAGAGTCAAGAGTCACCACCAGTTCTCCGCCATACATCAGCTTGTCAGTTCTCCGCTAGTCACGACGGCTCACTCCCTCACTCGTCAATCGCATCATGTAAGTTTTGGCTCAAGATTTTTCTGTTTGCTTCTTGTTAATTGTTCTGTTTGCTCAAGATTTTTGCTTCTGTTTGCTTCTGTCAATCGCACCAGTTCTGTCTTCTGTTTGCTCAAGATTTTTGCTTCTGTTTGCTTCTGTCAATCGCACCAGTTTTGTCTTCCGTTTGCTCAAGATTTTTGCTTCTAATTGTTCTGTTTGGTGTCTTCTTAGTTCTCTACTCGTGTGAAATTTTTGGTTAGATGAGTAGCAAGAGTCAGTAGATACTGCACAGAAACATGGCTGAAAATATCAAATTTCTGTAGATTAATCAGCAGATACTGTTTCATTTCTGTAGAAACATGGCTGAAAATTTCAAATTTCTGTAGATTAATTAGCAAGAGTCAGTAGATACTGTTTCATTTTAAGATTTTAAGCTAAATCTGTAGTTATATTCTCATAGATTTTGCCAATCTTGGAAACGAACCCTGCGATGATGTGTAGAATCTTAGATAGTTGTAAGTTAAAACTTTGGTAAGTTAATTATTCAACTTATATAACACATTGTATGATTACAAATATTACTTGACTTAATATATTTTCTTTTTATGTTTAATAGGTGTATCCATGCCTCGACTTTGTGGTCTCAAAGTTATCTCACATGTTTGGAGTCACTATGAAAGGATTGAAGACGGTGATGATGGATGGTGGAAAGTAAGATGTAGTCATTATCATCTTGTTTTATGTTACAATGCACAACAAACTGGTACTACGTCCTTAATGAGGCATGTTGAGCGTTGTTTGGAGCGCAATTTGGTAAAGCCTATAAGGATTGAGTAGTTGTTGTGTTGTTTACTTGAATTTAAAATATTAGTATTATGTTTGGACTTTGGACTTGTTAATCTTAAGGTTGCTACTACTTTGTATTGTTATTAATGTTGTCAGCTGTAGTTGTACTCAGCTGTGTCATATATAGCAGCTTTAAAATTGTTATGGGTGTTGCTCTTTCTTTTTTGGATTATGGGTGTTGTAGTTGTTATAGCAGCTGTGTCGTTATAGCAGTGCCTGTGTCGTTATAACAGGCTAGCAGCTGGATTTGGTCTGAAGTTTCTCTCTTCAGTTGAAAGCAGTAGCTGCGCTATTGATTTAGTGCCTATTATTTCCATTGATTTTGCATTGCAGAACTTAAGAAACTTTCTACAATATATTATCTCAGTATTTGTGCTTTCTGCAGCAGCATTTCCAGTCTACAATATTGGGAAGCCTAATGGCCTCTCTAGAATAAACGTCCTCTGTTGTTTAGCGAATTAAGTTCATCAGTATGATATGGAAAAGTTCTGTAAATTGATTTTTCTGTCTCTAATTTATAATGACAGTAAGAAACACATTAGCATCATAGTTCTGTCTCTAATTTACTCACGTGAAGGTGCTTTTAATTTTCAAAGCACTTTTAATTTTCAGCGTTCAGCACTTTTAATTTTAGTTTTACCTTATCGGGTAAACGGATAACCGAACCGATAATAATCAATAACCGATAAACTGATAACCGATAACCAATATCTTATCGGTTTGGTTATCGGGTTATGATATTTGTAAACCGATAACCGATAGGCAAAACCGATAATTTTCAAAATCGAACCGAACTGACCGATGCCCACCCCTACACTGATTTTCTCTCTTAAAAATCACCTCAGAAGCTTCTTCCCATTCAAAAATTGAAAGAAAACTCGACCTGCTCATTATAGGTATACTGTTCACGCGTTTTACTGCTCCCAATAGATTCCTTGTGAAATTCTAATGAATTTAGGCTTTTGAATCACTCAATTTGACCTTATAATGAAGGAGATATGTAGGTTTTAAGATTTGCAAATAGTGCAGGTTTTTAATACGCCGTCAGGGGCAATTTCGTCATTAGCCTGAAAATCTGGGCAACCTTGGTAAAATGGCCATAAAATCCTCATACGATGTCCAAATTTGATGATTCTTTTTGCTACGGGTCCGTAATTACGATATGGATCTAATGCTTCATTCAAAACAGTAATCGAAGCTCATTTGTTCAATATGATATCATTTACGCTTGAAGAAACGACGTCGAAGCATAAGAAAAACGAGCACAACGCAGCTCAAACCTATCCGAAACTCACCTGAGCTCCTCGGGACCGCATACAAACATACTAACACGTCACATATGATCATTCAAACTTAGTTGCACTCTCAAAACACCAAAACTAACATCAAAATACCAAATTTACATCGGATTCAAGCCTAAGTTCTTTTAAAACTTCCGAAACATGCATTTGATCAAAAACCCAACCAAATTACCTCCGAATAACCTGAAATTTTGTACACACATTCCAAATCACCTAACGAAGCTACATCAACTCTCGTAATTCCATTCGACCCTCGGATCAAAATCTTACCTATCAACCGGAATTCGCCAAAATACTAACTTCGCCAATTCAAGCCTAATTCTACACCGGATCTCCAAAATCACTTCCGA
>NW_017675987.1:51484-54624 GCF_001879085.1 Nicotiana attenuata | reverse complement strand
TTTGACTGTTGTAATTGGGCCTCGTGCCGACTATTTGAATCCTTCAAGGATTGATATCATTGATTTTGCATACTTTGCATATTGTTTAACCTCATTCCAAGGTTTTAAGTATTATTTTGCAAACCCAGCCCCTTTTTCCCAGATTTGAAAACTCAAATGATATTTTAAATGATATTTTGGGCTGTAAACTACTGATTTTAAAAGTGCCCGAGGGGCTTATAGTGATTTCTGGATATATGGATGGCTCGGGCTGCACGCCGCAGTAGTATTATATTGATATTGAGGCCGAGGGCCTAGTTGGTGCCACGAGATGGCTTGATTATTTGCGCTTGGGCTGTAGGAGCCCCTCCGGAGTCTGTACACACCCCTAGTGAGCGTCGTCGACGATAAATATATGGTTGGCTCGGGCTGCACGCCGCAGTGGGTACCTGAGTGTACCGGCATATGCATTGCATTGCATTCATGCATTATTACTTACCGGTCATGGTTCTTTCTGTACTATTATTTCATTGACTTGTTGGTTTTACTGTTAAGGGTTTGGTACTGCCAGTTATAGTTTGCCTTGTGTTTTTCAGTGATTTCTCATCTTCAGCCATTATTTATGTTTATTACTCACTGAGTCGGAGTACTCACTTTACTCCCTGCACCTTGTGTGCAGATCTAGGTGCATCACAGGCTGAGGGAGGACCTGTTTAGCGGAGCAGCAGTATTCGGGAGCATCAAGGTAGCTGCATGGCGTTCGCAGCCTTGATCCTTCCCTCCTATCCCTATATTTTTCCCCTATTCTGTTTTTCTTAGGCAGACTTGTTGTAGGATGACACTCTGTATTAGAGGCTCATGTTCGTGACACCGGATCATGTTTGGGCTTATGTTTCAGTACCTTGTTAGACTTCCGTATATTACTCAGTATTCCTAGACTTTTGATAAAATGGCTTAGTAACTAATAACTGTGTTTGAATTCATGAATCATCAAATGTTGGGATTATAATTGAAAGGTCGGGCTTGTCTAGCAATGTGTTGGGCGCCATCACGACTGGGGGTTGGGTCGTGACAAGTTGGTATCAGAGCCTAGGTTACTTGGTCTTACGAATCATGAACCGGTTTAGTAGAGTCTCACGGATCGGTACGGAGACGTCTGTATTTACCCTCGAGAGGCTGCAGAACCTTTAGGAAAAACTTCATATTCTTGAAATTCTTGAAACTTCTATTCTGTCGCAGATGGCGAGGACTTGTGCTATCGGACGTGACGGACGACCACCAGTACCACCCACCAGAGGCCGTGGACGTGGTCGTGGTCGTGGACGAGGCAGACCGGCGAGGGCAGCATCTGTTGATCCACCAGCTGCCCCAGTTCAGGACCAGCCTCCAGTTGTAGATGCTCCAGCAGCACCTGTGCAGGCACCAGCAGTACCCATTGTGATTCCAGGTCTCCAGGAGGCCTTGGCTCAGATACTATCAGTTTGCACTGGCCTGGCCCAGGCAGTCTCAGCCACTACTGCAGCAGCTACTTCACAGACCGAGGGAGGCAATCAGACCCCTGCTGCTCGCACACCTGAGCAACTTATTCGTGGATTACAGACACCGGGAGTAGCCCCAGTTGCACCAGTTGCCCCAATTGCACCAGCTCCAGACTATGTGGTTCCAACTATGCCAGACGATGAGCAGTGTCGTCTTGAGAGGTTCGGTAGGCTCCAGCCTCCGGCGTTCAGTGGTGCGGAGGGCGAGGATGCACAGGGATTTCTTGACAAGTGTCAGCATATGCTTCGCACCGCAGGGATCTTGGAGTCGAGTGGAGTAGCTTTTACTACTTTCCAGTTCTCAGGGGCTGCATTTACATGGTGGGAGGATTTGGAGAGGCGTAGGCCTGTTGGTGCAGCGCCCCTTACATGGCAGCAGTTCTCCACTCTCTTTCTGGAGAAGTACGTACCACAGTCTCGCAGGGAGGAGCTGCGTCGTCAGTTTGAGTGGTTAACTCAGGGGACATGTCTGTGACCCAGTATGAGATGAGATTTTCACAGCTAGCTCGTCATGCTACTTGGATGATCCCGACAGATCGGGAGAGGATTAGGAGGTTCGTGGATGGCCTCAACTATTCGCTCCGTATTTTGATGACCAGAGAGAGGGTTTTGGGTGCCTCGTTCGAGGAGGTAGTTGATATTGCTCGGGATATTGAGACGGTTCGCCGTAGGGAGCGTGAGGAGAGGGAGGCCAAGAGGCCTCGAGGGACAGGCAGTTTCAGTGGCGCTCCGTCTAGGGGCCATCTCCAGCGTGGTAGAGGTCGTTCCTTCAGGCCTCCTCAGTCAGCTCGCCCAGAGTATAGTGGGGCTTCTTCAGGCCGTGGTCATCAGGGATTCGAGCAGGGCCAGCCTTCACTTAGTGCCCTCCCAGCGCAGAGCTCTTCTCATGCCTCTTCAGCCCAGGGTTCTTCTGCAGCGAGGGGTTCCCTTCAGTCCCCTTCTCCAGCACCAGGCAGTTGCTACGAGTGTAGTGAGTTTGGCCATACGAAGAGGGAGTGTCCTCGACGTTGTGGTGGTCGGTTTCAGCAGAGGGATCAGCCCTCATCTTCTACTGCAGCTACTTCAGCACCCTCCCAGTCAGGTAGGGGTGGAAGCCAGGCAGCCAGGGGCCGTCCCAGGGGTGGAGACCGGTTTGGCGGTGGCCAGGCTCGATTCTATGCTCTCCCAGACAGGAGGGACGCCATTGCATCAGATGCTGTTATCACAGGTATTATCTCAGCCTGCCACAGGGATGCCTCTGTCTTATTTGATCTCGGGTCTACCTATTCTTATGTGTCCTCATATTTTTCTTATCATCTGGGTACGACCCGTGGGTGTCTTGCTTTACCTGTGCACGTATCTACCCCGATGGGTGATACTATTGTTGTAGACCATGTGTATCGGTCTTGTCTGGTGACTGTTGAGGGTCTGGAGACCCGAGTTGATTTGTTGTTGTAGAGCATGGTAGATTTTTATGTTATTCTGGGCATGGACTAGTTATCTCCGTGCCATATTATTCTTGACTGTCATGCTAAGACAGTCACGTTGGGTATACCGGGTGTTCCGAGGATTGAGTGGCGTGGTATGACTGACTATGTTCCTAGCAGGGTGATTTCTTTCCTAAAGGCCCAGCGGATGGTTGGG
>NW_017675987.1:45428-51206 GCF_001879085.1 Nicotiana attenuata | reverse complement strand
TTGTGAAGAAGAAGGATGGCACAATGAGAATGTGCATTGACTACAGGCAATTGAACAAAGTGATAGTGAAGAACAAGTATCCCCTGCCCCGTATTGATGATTTGTTTGACCAGCTTCAGGGGGCAAAGGTATTCTCCAAGATTTATCTCCGTTCAGGCTATCACCGGCTAAAGATTAGGGATTCAGATATTATGAAGACTGCTTTCCGGACTAGATATGGGCACTATGAGTTTCTGGTTATGTCCTTCGGGCTGACTAACGCCCCAGCCGCGTTCATGCACTTGATGAACAGTGTATTTCGGTCGTATCTGAATTCATTTGTGATTGTTTTTATTGATGACATCCTGGTGTACTCGCGTAGCCAGGAGGAACACGCACAGCATTTGAGAGTGGTACTACAGGGATTGAGGGAGGAAAAGCTTTATACAGAGTTCTCCAATGCGAGTTTTGGCTTGGTTCTGTGGCTTTCCTGGGGCACGTGGTGTCTAGTGATGGTATTCAGGTTGATCCAAAGAAGATAGAGGCGGTGCAGAGTTGGCCTAGACTGTCCTCAGTCATAGAGATTCAGAGTTTCCTCGGTTTGGCGGGTTATTATCGCCGGTTCGTCCAGGGTTTTTCATCTATTGCTTCGCCCTTGACCAAGTTGACCCAAAAGGGTGCACCATTTGTATGGTCGGACGAGTGCGAGGAGAGCTTTCGGAAGCTCAAGACAGCTTTGACCACAGCTCCAGTATTGGTATTGCCATCAGCTTCAGGTTCTTACACTGTATATTGTGATGCTTCGAGAGTGGGGATTGGATGTGTGTTGATGTTGGAGGGTAAAGTTATTGCATATGCTTCTCGTCAGTTGAAGCCCGACAAGAAGAACTACCCCGTGCATGATTTGGAGTTGGCTGCTATAGTTCATGCTTTGAAGATTTGGAGGCACTACTTATATGGAGTATCTTGTGAGGTAGTCACTGATCACCGCAGTCTTCAGCATCTGTTCAAGCAGAAGGATCTTAATTTGAAGCAGCGGAGGTGGCTTAAGTTACTCAAGGACTATGATATTACTATTCTGTATCATCCAGGGAAGGCCAATGTGGTGGCCGATGCTTTGAGCCGGAAGGCGGTTAGTATGGGTAGTTTGGCGTACATTCCAGTTGGGGAGACCCTTTGCAGTTGATGTCCAGGCTTTGGCCAAACGGATGGTGAGGTTAGATATTTCGGAGCCTAGTCGGGTGTTGGCTTGTGTGGTTTCTCGGTCCTCCTTGTACGACCGCATTAGAGAGCGCCAGTATGATGACCCTCATTTGCTTGTCCTTAAGGACAGGGTCCAGCATGGTGATGCCAGAGATGTGTCTATTGATGATGATGGCGTGTTGAGGATGCAGGGCCAGATTTGCGTGCCCAATGTGGATGGGCTCCGGGAGTTGATATTAGAGGAGGCCCACAGCTCGCGGTATTCCATTCATCCGGGTGCCGCGAAGATGTATTAGGACTTGAGGCAGCACTACTGGTGGAGGAGAACGAAGAAAGATATTGGGTGTGTACTACCTATTCTTCGGAGCGGCTGGCAGGGATTTTCATCCGGGAGATTGTTCGGTTGCATGGGGTCCCAGTTTCTATTATCTCAGATAGGGGTACTCAGTTTACTTCCCAGTTTTGGAGGACTTTTCAGTGGGAGTTGGGTACACAGGTGGAGTTGAGCACAGTGTTTCATCCTCAGACGGACGGGCAGTCCGAGCGTACTATCCAGATATTAGAGGACATGTTGCGTGCCTGTGTTATTGATTTTGGAGGTTCTTGGGCTGAGTTCTTGTCACTTGCAGAGTTTGCTTACAACAACAGCTACCAATCCAGTATCCAGATGGCGTCGTATGAGGCCTTATATGGGAGACGGTGTAGATCTCCGGTTGGTTGGTTTGAGCCCGGTGAGGCTAGACTATTGGGGACAGAGTTGGTCCAGGATGCCTTAGAGAAGGTGAAAGTGATCCAGGAGAGACTTCGTACAGCTCAGTCGCGTCAGAAGAGTTATGCGGACCGGAAGGTTCGAGATGTATCCTATATGGTGGGTGAGAAGGTCTTGTTGAAGGTTTCGCCCATGAAGGGCGTTATGAGGTTTGGAAAGAAAGGGAAGTTGAGTCCGCTGTTCATTGGGCCTTTTGAGGTACTTAGGAGGATTGGGGAGGTGGCCTATATGCTTGCTTTGCCACCCAGCCTGTCGGGGGTCCATCCGGTATTCCATGTTTCCATGCTCAGGAAGTATGTTGGGGACCCGTCTCATGTGTTAGACTTCAGCACGGTTCAGTTGGATGATGATTTGACCTATGATGTGGAGCCAGTGGCTATTTTGGGTCATCAGGTTCTAAAGTTGAGATCAAAGGATATAGCTTCGGTGAAGGTGCAGTGGAGGGGTCGGCCCGTGGAGGAGGCTACCTGGGAGACCGAGCAGGAGATGCAGAGCAGATATCCTCACCTATTTGAGACTTCAGGTATGTTTCTTGACCCGCTCGAGGATGAGCGTTTGTTTAAGTTGGAGAGGATGTGACGACCCGACCCGTCGTCTCATGTGTTACAGCCCCGTTTTCCCCATTTTATGCTCCTTCATGTTTCATTATTGGCAATTGGGTGTTAGAGTTGAATTGGTTTGGTTTTGGTAGAAAATGAGACACTTAGTCTCTTTAAGGAAGGCATAGCGAGCTAGACTTTGGGCCGGCTTGAGGTGAGTAATAGGTGTAAATGATGATCTGAGGTTTGAAACCCCGGAATTTCACATCGTAACGCTATATTGAGGCGAGGCACGCGCTCCATGACGAGTGCGGGGTTGTTTGTTGTTGGGGATTGTGACTTGGTCCGTCCCGGTGATGCTTTTACTGTGTTTCGCTAATAGAATTTGTTGGAATTCATCGTTATCTGGACTTGACTGTTGTAATTGGGCTTCGTGCCGACTATTTGAATCCTTCAAGGATTGATATCATTGATTTTGCATACTTTGCATATTGTTTAACCTCATTCCAAGGTTTTAAGTATTATTTTGCAAACTCAGCCCCTTTTTCCCAGATTTGAAAACTCAAATGATATTTTAAATGATATTTGTACTCACTGTTTTTGGAGGGTAAAACCTTTGTGATTTTGTACTCTATTGGAGATTAAAATCTACGTGATTTTAACGTTAGTGTCATTCTTTTACAGAAATGACTAATGATAATGTGAACCAAGCTGTTCCAATGGTGACTGTCAATGCCTCAACGAGCCGAACAACACCGGCAGCATTGGCACCGGGGGAGAAACCCGGAAAAGTTTTCGGGATTGATTTTAAGCACTGGCAGCAAAAGATGTTCTTCTATTCGATTACTCTAAGTCTCCAGAAGTTCATCAAGGAAGATGTTCCTGTGCTGTCCGATGAAACTCCAAAAACTGAATGCTTTCTCGTGATTGAGGCGTGGAAGCATTCAGACTTTTGTGCAAGAATTATATTCTAAGCGGGCTGGAGGATGCTTTGTATAACGTCTACAGTGGCGTGGAAACGTCAAAAGAACTGTGGACTGCACTTGAAAAGAAAAACAAAACCGAAGATGCCGGGTTGACGAAGTTCGTTGCTACAAAGTTTTTGGACTACAAAATGGTAGATTGCAAGTCTGTTATTACCCAAGTCCAGGAATTGCAAGTGATTATTCACGATCTCCTTGCTGAAGGTATAAATCAAATTAATACTGATGTTGAAAGTAGTAATCCTAGTATTTTACTAACAGAAATTTCATTGAAGGTCTTGTCATCAATGAAGAATTCCAAGTAGCAGCGATGATTGAGAAGTTGCCTCCTTTGTGGAAGGATTTCAAAAACTACTTGAAACACAAATGCAAGGAGATATCCCTTGAAGATCTCATTGTTCGGTTGAGAATCGAAGAGGACAACAAAGCTGCTGAAAAGAGAGGCCGTGGAAACTCAACAATAATGGGAGCAAATATTGTTGAAGAGAACAAAAAGAGTTGAGAATAAGGCAAGCCTCGCGCCGTCGCCGTCGTCGTCGCTCGCTCGGCTCGGCTCGGCTTCGGCTTCGGATTCGGATTCGGGTTTGGATTTGGATTTGGATTTGGTCAAATGATCGATCAATTGATTAATTTTTGGACCAAATTTATTTGTTAATCGTAAATATTAACAGAAATGTTATTAAATATTTATTTTAATAACAGAATATTAATATTAAATCCAATTCAGTGTCACGACCCAAAATCCA
This sequence comes from Nicotiana attenuata, assembly GCF_001879085.1. NCBI lineage: Eukaryota > Viridiplantae > Streptophyta > Magnoliopsida > Solanales > Solanaceae > Nicotiana > Nicotiana attenuata. Next base: position 46,987 of record NW_017675987.1, on the reverse strand, counting down.
CTAAGGGTCGTGGTGGCGCCGGACACCGTTGTCAGGCCAGCCAACTCAAATACTTTAAGTTAGTCTCGTTTTAACACTTTTGAAATACAGGATTTTTCCTTCATTATTTAGAAATTTTAAAGAATATATTTTCAAATCAAATTTAAAGGTTAAGCAATTAATACAATACTCCAAACCATCCCAGAAATCCGGTGTCACAAGTGCATGAGCATCTACTGATAAGAGAAATGAAATACAACATCCGCTTGGGATACAGTGGACGGAAAGTAAATACAGTACAAAGGAAGGGACTACTCTAGTTGCGGCCGTCTCGAATGATGCAGCTCACCTAGTCCCAGAATCATCCGTGCTGCTATGCCTAGTAAGCCACTGGAGTCACATATACCTGTGCAACAAAATACACAGCAAGTGTAGTATGAGTACAAAAACAACGTGTACCCAATCAGTATCCCGCCTAATCCCGAAGGGGTAGAGACGAGATGATCAACTTTGACACTCTCTAGTGGCCCAATAATTATTCATCCTTAATAAATATATTAAACAATGGATTTATTTTATAAACATGATTTTAATCCAAATAGAGGAAACAAGTACACACATAATTCTTTCATAGGAATTTTCCATAGGTCCTCTTTATTATTAACAAATAAATCTCGAGCCAGGGTGAGGCAGTGACAACTTAAATAAGTTCAGGACAACAGCACAAACATGCGCAAATCATGCCGAGGTCGACGGCCCGCTCCAACAGAAATGTAAATTGTGCACTGCCGAGGGTCGAGCGGCCCGTACCATAGATGCATCTATTTAATCTGCCGAGGCGTTCGGCCCGTTCCAGAAATAAACACATACCCTGCTCGCGAATCATGCATGCGACGCAGGTACACATGAGAATACATGCTCAATCAGTCAAATAAGAGCTTATCGGGGAATATTTATTCAAATAAAACCAATTCTCCTTTAACAATTTTAAGAAATGAAGCTTAATCCCTTTGAAATTCATTTACTAATTTAATGTGATTTAGGCAATTCAAGCCATCAATGGGTTCACAAATAATCCAAGTGTAACATGCTTTTGGGTCCTAGACTACCCGGACAATAGCATAATAGTAGCTACGCACGGACTCTCGTCACCTCGTGCGTACGTAGCCCCCACAAATAGGAGCACATAACCAATTTAACTCACCTATGGGGTAAATTCCCTCTCACAAGATTAGAAAGGAGACTCACCTCGCTCCGAAGATCCACAACCGGCATTCTACATTCTTCCGAAGGCTCGAACCAACGCAAAATGCTCCAAAACTAGCCAATGGTCATACAAATCCATTAATATAAGCTCAATTAAACTTACAACCCAATTTGTAACAATTCCTAACCCCGAACGAAAAGTTGACGAAAATGCCCTCGGGCCCACGTGCCCGGAATCCAAAGTTTTTCGAAGATAAATATTACCCATAGCCTCACGAACTCAAATATATGATTTTCTCTAAATTCCATACCCAAAATCGTGGTCAAATTCCAAGAATACTAATTTTTTAGGTTTTCCCTCAAACCCCAAGTTT
>NW_017675987.1:3844-35650 GCF_001879085.1 Nicotiana attenuata | reverse complement strand
ATTGGGCCTTTCGAGCCGAAAGCTTCGAATGGGCATAGATTCATACTGGTAGCAATTGACTATTTCACAAAATGGGTTGAGGCCATCACTCTCAAGTCAGTCACCAAGAAGCTGTGAGACTTTGTGCACTCCAATCTCATTTGCCGCTTTGGCATTCCTGCAATTATTATTACCACAATGCCGCTAACTTGAACAGTCGCCTGATGGAGGAGGTATGTGAACAATTCAAGATAACGCATAGAAACTCAACTCCCTATCGGCCAAAAGCCAATGGTGCTGTCGAGGCAGCAAATAAGAACATCAAGAAGATTTTGAGAAAGATGATTCAAAGCTCCCGACAATGGCATGAAAAGTTACCCTTCGCATTACTTGGATATCGCACCACAGTACGTACATCAATTGGAGCAACACCATACTTGTTAGTTTACGGTACTGAAGCAGTCATACCTGCAGAAGTGGAAATTCCTTCACTCCGGATAATCGTTGAGGCGGAGATTGAGGACAGTGAATGGGTTAAAACCCGACTAGAGCAATTGTCATTAATTGATGAAAAACGGATGGCCGCGGTTTGTCACGGACAACTGTACCAACAAAGAATGGCCCGTGCCTATAATAAGAAAGTGCGTCCCAGGAATTTTGAAGTGGGACAGCTGGTACTCAGACGCATTCTCCCTCATCATCAGGAAGCAAAAGGGAAGTTTGACCCTAATTGGAAAGGTCCATACATCATCCGGAAAATATTGCCAAGAGGAGCACTGTATCTGGGAGACATCGAAGGGAATGATCCTGAGACAGCAGTCAACGCAGATGCAGTAAAAAGGTACTACGTCTAATCCTCATTCGGCGATGGCTTTTGTGCAATTGAGATGACGAAGGCTTTCTTTCTCACTATCCAAACACTGTCAATCCTTTGTAAACCCCCTTTTGAGCCGGTTACCCTTCTTTGGCTACCCTCTTTGGAACCCGGAAGTACGAAAAGAAAAGAAAAAAAAAATATGATGAAAAGAAAAAGAAAAAGAAAACAAAAAATAAAAAAAACAACCAAAAAACAAGTGTTTTGCCTGAACTACGTTTGACTTGATCCCGAAAGGGTACGTAGGCAGCCTCTCTCTGGGGTTCAGTCACACCAAAACAAAAATCCCAATTTCCCCAAAAATGAAACTGGGGCAGATGATATAATGGGTCGACCATGAATCCGCCGAAATGGTTCTAAAGTTGTACCTCCGTCCAGAATTCTTTTTACCCAATACCTTTTCCAAGTCCTTCTGATCAATTGGCAAAGGCGTGGGAATTGAAAAGCAATATTGTTGGAAGCTGGTATAGTCCAAAATGAGAGAAATAAAATGAGAGAGTCTTATCGGTGAAAACCTTCGGGCACCATAAGGCGATGGTGAGCAGAGAAACTGAAAATGAGAGAGTCTGCTTAGCGAAAACTCGCAAAGAGCACTATCGGGCAACGGTGAGAAGAGAAATGAGAGAGGTCGATTGGCGAAAACCCGCAAAGGGCGCTGTCGGCCGAAAAGAAGACATCTCGCCACTAAAGGAGTCCTGGCAAGGTTCCCTGGTTTTGAAATACTGATTAATGGGTTCACGAGAAGCCGGAAAGTTTGTGTGGGTCGGGCATCCAGTCCAAGAAGCATGTCATGTTCATTTGAAGCCAGCATGCACACCCCAGATAAGTCCTTCTTTTCCCCGAAAGGGATGCTTCTCTTTAAAATCATATGCTTGCCTTTTGCATACTTTTTCTTTGAATCCCTTTCGGTTTATCCCTGATTCCGTAACTAGTACAAAGAAAAGGTGGCAGGACCGGTTTCACAGGGCTTCGCCTGGTCAGAGTCGAAGAAATACCCAGCCTCAGCGAGTGCGTCAGGCCAATCTCGACTGACCATAGTGATTGATGCTTTTGAAGCAAAAAAATTGGAAAAGAAAGAAAGTCGAAGGCAAAGGTCAAGGCAGAATAAAGTGAAAAGGCTAGAGCCCACACGGGCGAGTCATCATGAAGTCCTAAGGCTGGACCCGGTCAGTTTGAAAAGAGATTCACCCTCAAGGCGAACCAACAGCAAAGTTCTCAACCGAAATGGGGCCGGGATCAAGCAATTAGGATGATCGAGGCCACAAAAACCAACTATCGTTTCAAACTAACAAATTGTTCTTTGTTGATAACAGGTCTAATTCAAAGCAACCGTGCAAGAAGCAGGTGCAATCCAAAAGGAAATGAAAGGTGCAAGCGCTGAAACAGCTTGGCAGCAGGAGAACGACCAAAAAGGAAGTTTTCCCTCGCCAGTTTCTTTCATGTGTTTGCAAAAAAAAAAAAAAAAAAATGGAGAAACATGAAAAAGGAAAAACAAAAGATAGAAGAAAGAAGAAAAGAAGTTAAAATAAAAATCCCAAAAAGAAAAACAAATCATGATAGCATAGGATCCCATTCCTTAAATATCCCGGCACAAAAACCGTGGAGCTTTTTCTTTCAAATCCCGGAACAAAAATCGAGGATCTCCCGGCACAAAAACCGAGAAGCTTTTCCTTTCCAAATCCCGGCCAAAAAACCGAGGATCTCCCGGCACAAAAACCGTGGAGCTTTTTCTTTCCAAATCCCGGAAAAAAAACCGAGGATCTCCCGGCACAAAAACCGTGGAGCTTTTTCTTTCCAAATCCCGGAACAAAAACCGAGGATCTCCCAGCACAAAAACCGTGGAGCTTTTTCTTTCCAAATCCCGAAACAAAAATCGAGGATCTCCCGGTCAAAAAATCGTGGAGCTTTTTCTTTCCAAATCCCGGCCAAAAACCGAGGATCTCTCTACACATTCCTGATTTGATTGCTTAGATATGGGTCACAACTAACTCACGAAATTTTTCTAGTGAAAACTGGGGCAGAAAATTTTGTTCGTTTGTTTGTTTAAATATCTTAAGCAGGTCAACCTCAAGACGCAAGGTGGGAAATGACCAACGGAAGGAATATCAATCCAGAATCAAGAAAAGAAGAAAAGAACAAAAAGAGATGAACTCAAATATGAAGCAAGCAAGGGCGCGGATTGCTCAAAATCTTATTTTAGTCACAAGCTCCGCTGATCCTGTTTTGACCCTATGCTGCGTGAAGAAGTAAACACCTACAACTTGCGAGCATCAAAATTCAGATCGAAGTCCACAGCAAAATCAGCTAAGACTCAAGATCAAGTTTCAAAAGAATTTTAGATAGGAATCTTGTAACTCATAGTTGATAGGCATAGCTAGCTTAGCTTTGATTTTTCTTTTGGTGTAATAAGGAGGTCAGCAAGCAGTAGTAGCAGCAACAGCAGTGAAATTCACAGCCCCTGGTAGTCCCAGCTACCAAAAATTCCAGAACTACACTGACCTGATTCCTTTATAGCCAAGGATATGTAGGCAACCTTTGAAGTAGGGTTCGGTCAGACGGTTTTCAAAAATGCTTCTCATGGAGTGTCAAGCCGGCAAAAATCTCTCATAATTGCTCATTTATCTTTGCCCGAAAACCCTTCGTGTCTCCGAGCAAAGAGGGGCAACTGTGATCACGTGATTTTTGCCTCGCTTAAATTACTCCTATAGAATTCATAAAATTAGGATTTTTTCTTTTATCATTTGATTTTAGGATTTACTTGCGTATTTTTGTGTGTATTGTTATTTGTGTGTGCATGATAATTCATAAAAAATACAAAAATAGCATACTTGCATTTAGGACCCTATTTTATATTTTTTAGTGCCATTAGTTAATTAACATTACATAAAATAAGAGAAAATAACAAAAATAGTCCTTTTGCATTTTTTTCACTTTTAAATTTTTTCTTAGCTTTCTTTTTTAAAATTAGGATTTAGTTTACTTTAGAAAATTAGAGTAAAACAGGTCTTTTATTTTTAATTTTGCATTTAAAAAAATCTAAAAAAAATAATAAAATACAAAATAATAAGAAGAAGAAGAAAGAAAATGCAAAAATAGAGGTCTTATTAAAGACCCACGTTTTGGGCCAAATGTGATTCAAGCCCAATTGAAATACCCCCTGCACCAAATCAATCCTTTCCCTTATACCGGTCAAAACCCAGTCCCAGCCCAATCTCACCAAACGGTCCAGCCCAAAATTAGCCATGTCCGGTCCAGCCTCAGGGCCTCCCAAAAGGACCCCGTTTTCCCCCTTCTAATCCTAACCGTTGGATCTCATCAATCCAACGGTCCGGAACTAACTAGGTTGTTGGGTAATTAACTGTCCAATTACCTCCCCCCCCCCCCCCTCGCTCACTATCTCTCAGAACACCCCAATACACGCCGGCCGAAAATCGCCTCCGCCGACGTTAAGTCTCCACACCCTCTAAAATTTAAACCATACCTTCCACTCATCTTCCCCATGCCGAATCCAGCCTCAGTTTCCTTCAAATATCACCCGAATCCTTCGAATAATCGAATCAGTGGTCGCCGCCTCCACCGTGCACGGCGGCGCCACCTCCAAACTTCCCCAAAGTCACACCCCTAGGGCCTTCTCGACCTCCTCTTCCCAAACCCCAAACCAATTTCCCCAAAATCTAGCCATAATTGTACGAATTTTAGATCTAGGGTTTTGTTAATAACTGGTCGAATTTTCAAGGATTGCCAGTGTTCGAATTGGGTTCCAAATAAGGTTATGTGCTTGTTCTTGGCAAGAACCAGCACGTAACATTATTTGGGGATTCGATTCGGGGTCAGTCCAAGCTATAACCTAAACTAGTAATTTTCTCAATCTTTTTTCTTTCTTTCTTTCTTTGTCTTTCTCTTTGCATAAATAAATATTTCTTTAATGCATAAATGTTCGTTCGTTTCCAGTATTTCTTTTAGTTTCTTTGAGTTAGGGTTTTTCGATCTAGGTCTCTGATTTTTCGTATATACTGTGTATTTGATTTCGATTCATGATTTTGCTGTTGATTATATGATATGAATTCTACTTTAGTTTTAATTTTACTTGTTTGTTGTTAATTGTTAATTCACTGTTTTTAGCCTTAGGATATTAGTGTTTACTAAAGTTAAATTCCAGTTTTGATTAATTAGTTTAATTTTTAGGTTTTCTTATTATAATTGGTGATGTTTGGTTATAGCTGAACCTTTCCAGTCCCTGTGATTGATTAACTATAGTTATTTGATCAAGTTGAAAGAGGCTGGGGTTGGTTAGTAATTTAGGATTAATTCAAGGGTAATTTAGGTAGTTCAATAAAAGAGTAGTGCAGTAACTAAAAATAGAACCACCTAGAGCCTTCTAGAAGGGGTTCTAATTTGAAATTCAGGAATTTAGGTGTAGTAACTTGGGCAACAAGCCAATAAGTAAAGGACTTATAAGCTAAAAACTGAAAATTAAAAGAGGGACCTAGGGTGTAAATGAAAATCTGAAGGTTGCCCTAGACTTTGCCTAAAAAAAAGGCATACCCCTTGCCTTGTTTCACAAGTTTGAAAATTTTGGAAGTTTTGGAGGTTTTAGAAAATCTGAAAAGTTTTGAGAGGGAAAAATTCAAAAAAATTTAGAAGGTTTATAGATCAAAAATCCAAAACAAGTTTTCAGAGCTTAGAGAAATCAGAAACAAAATTCGAAAATTCAAACTTCAAAGCTACTGAAAATTACTGAAAATAAAAAAAAAACACATTGTTCATCCAGTTTCCTAGCATAAATTCATTTCCAGGCTTTGAAATTAGTTACAATTCACCTGTTGGAGATCACTTTGCAGCAGCATCATTTAGTTCTAGTTGCAATTTGCTCTGTTCTAGTTGATTGAAGTTTGAAGTTTGATTTTGAAATCTGTTGCATTCTATTCCTACTCTTGGTTCTACCTGGGATCTACTGATTTCCTGCTGAATCACATCTGCTATTCTGTTGTTGCTTGGCTGATTCTCATCTTCTTATTTTGCCTCAAATTCCAGGTACACATCATGTAGCTCTCAAGTTTTGGAAATGAAATGAAGTGCTGCCTGTTTGTCTCTGTTGAATTTCATTACTGTATTTCAACTAGTTTCAGAACTTTATCAGATTTTCATGTGTAATCAATTAAGGACTGCTTGGAACTGGAATATTATGACTGTTGTGATTGAAATTAGCTAATCAGCACATTATAACTGCTTGTACTGGACTGCCGGGATGTGTAGTATAGCTTAATTTCATTTGAAAACTTGATAGCATATTAATATGGATATTAAACTAGAGTTATGTTTAGATCCACGTTTTACTGAATGTTGTACGCATATCACACAGGTTTAAATGTTATTATGAAAATAAATTCTAGAATGAGTTGTCGGCTTTGACATACATACAATCCAAAAATGTTTTAAGTTGGGTTTAGTTGCTTTGAATGTTTTGGTTACCCTAAAATTAAATCATGAATAGTCGGTTTATTTAGTGGTGTAACATTTGGCCATTTTGAATCATTTCAGTCACTATAGTTATTTAATCGTTGCAATTGTGTTAGATCATTTAGCTAGCGAGATAATTGTGCATTGTGACAATTTTTGAACTTGAAATAGGCTGCCAAAATGTCCAAAGTAGGTGGCTATATTTGTGCTAATAGCGAGTAGCCCAGCTAATTGAACTAGGCTAGTTTAGAAGCCCAATTGTACAATAATTGTTCAGAACTGACACCAGGCCCCCTCTTTCTAAGATAATTAACTTCATTAAGTCAAGGGCCTGGGCGGTTTGGGCCGAAGTCCCAAATTTGCTGCCCTCGTGTTGGTCCTGTTCAGAAGCCTTTTGAATAGCTTCTTATACAATCCGGCTATCTTTTGGGCTGGATTCGAAGCCCAAATTGCTAGAAGCCTGAAGTCATATTCGAAGTCATTGGTTTAATTTGCAATATAATTTGGGCCTTCCAAGTTAAGTCGCAAATTTGAACTAAGAGATTTCCCTCTTGTTTAAATTTGGACTTGATCTTGGGGCCCGAATTCCTTGAACGCTTTTAATAGTAGTTTATTAATAATGTTAATTAATTATGCCTTTAGAGACAATCCTTAATAGAGAATAATAGTCCCTTTTAGGGTGGCCTTTAAAATAAAACGAGGTGCACGCCAAACAAAATCCATAAATTGCGTGGCCCTCTTTTCAACACTCGCATTAAAATATTTACAATTCAGGACGTGCCATTTAGCGAATTTTCATGGCCTCCAGCAAAGTTAATAACACGTTAGTCACTTTAGGCGCGCTCTTAAATAAATTTACCTTCCTAAATGCGGGTGTGCATTTCATGCGACCCAAATCCAAATCCCAAAACGTTGAATAAAATGTGTCGAGGATCCGGGTGCATTTCATGTGACATGATCTAAAAATATGTTTTAAACGACGTTCAATTTCCTTAAAATTAATTAAAAGCGATAAATACTTTTTAAAATTGCACTATAGGATGACACGTATTAAAATCAGATATTAAGCCATTTATAATAGTTTAAGCGACCGTGCTAGAACCACGGGATCCGGGGGTGCTTAAACCTTCCCCCGGGTCAACAGAATTCCTTATTCAGAATTTCTGGTTCGCAGACTCCATTCGGGAAGTCGAAATTTCCTTGATTTGGGATTCAAGATAAACCGATGACTTGGGACACCAAAAGCCAAACCTATCCCAAGTGGCAACTCTGAAATAAATAAACAATCCCATTTCGAATAATGTCACTTAAATTGGAAAAACTCCCCTATACACTATCCTTCGGGGGTAGGTGTGTAAAAAGGAGGTGTGACAGCTCTGGCGACTCTGCTAGGGAATACGAACCCAGAATTTCGGTTCAGGGTTCAAGAATTCGAGCTTAGAATAACTGTTGTATTTGGCTTATCTGATTTTCCTACATGTTTCATGCTAAATGTGCTAAATGCTTTACCGCTTTGATATTTGGTGAATTGTATATATAAACTGCTACGAAACCTCCTCTCTCTGAATCTTCTACATCATGGAGAAGGGTGCACTTCGTGTGACTTCTCTTCTGTTTAGAGTCTTATCCCATTTAGAACGAGGTTTGGATAAGTGCTAAGCGGCGGAGCTTCTGTATCCCCGGTTACGCTGCCCCCCCGGCTCGAGTTGTCCGCTCGGGTAAGCCAGGTCTAGAACAATAAACCCAGGGCTTAAACCTAGTATAACAAAGCCTCATGCCGGATCCCTAGTAGGAACGTTTGTTTGCATCATGTGCATTTGACTTAGGGGACTCAACACAGGGGTTGGGTCCGTCTAGGACAGGTGACCTGAAATGAAAAGACCATCCTGATGCATCTTACGTGCTACTTGTGCATTTATTTGCTCGGCTTTGCATGTTGACCGGCTTGTAAATAATGGGAGAGAGTTGAAGAAAAATAGCAGTGTTAGGGTTAAGTGAGGGTAACTACTTGTTTTAAAAAACCAATATCCAAATAGTACTGAAACTCTGCCGGATTTTTGAGAAAAAGAAAAAAAAAGATTTTCGTTTTTAAAATCGTTGGTTTTGATAAATCTGCCCGAACTACGCCAGTTTGATTCCCACAGGGCGTGGGATACGTAGGCAACCCCCATCGGGTCCAACTTCCCTTTTTTAAAAAGATAACCCAAAAACAACAAAAATTTTAATTTTTGCCACAAATAAGTCAGGTGATGCCATTCTAGCTTAAAATAAGCCGAATGTCCCCAAAAGGGCGCCGGAAGGCTGTTTTTGCAAGAACAGCTACCTTGGGTCATTTTCAATTGTTAGCGGCCACAGCCTTAAAATCTTCTTTCCCAAAGTGCTGAAATGCCGTATCCACAAAGCCGGAGTTTTGTTTTTGAAATAAAAATTAATGAAAGATCAAAAATCCAAAAAAAATATTTTTCTTCTTCTTTCAAAATTACAAAAAAAAAATCAAAAATCCAAAAATATTTTCATTCTTCTTTCATTAAAAAGAAATTTAAGAATCAAAAATATTTTCTTTTTCTTTAGAAGTAGTTCTTTCATAAATTGAAAATAAAATCCAAAAATATTTCCTTTAAAAGTTTGTCTTTCGAAAAAAAAGAGTTAAAATTCAAAAAAAAAAGTTTCTTTCTTCTTTAGAAATCTTTCTTTACAAAAATTCTTTAAAAAAAATAATATTAAACAAATCAAAATCTGAAAAAAAAAATTCTTTCTCTCTTTATAAGTCTTTCTTTCGAAATTTAAAAAGAAAAAAAATCAAATCAAAATCCAAAAAAAAAAAAAGAGTTTGTTTATTTACTTTATTCCTGATCTGCAAGAACTACGCTTGGTCTGATTCATGCGGGGTCATGATACGTAGACAATCTCCATAAGATTCGACCGTATCCCTAAAAAAAAGAGAGAAAAAAAAGGAAGGAAAATAAAAGAAAACAAGAGAGGAAAAGAAACACAAAAAGAGAAAATAAGAAATCGAGAGAAAAAACCATGGCAAAAACAAAAGAAAAGGAAAAACAGAAAATGAAAAACAGAGGGAAAAGAAAATGGAAATACAAAGGAAAGAAATTGGAAAAGAAAAGCCGGGATGGCGCATGCAACCGTTGCAAACATGTAGACACCCAGTTAACTGTATAGGTGCATCACACCCCAATGTGCGATTACCTATCTGTTACTTGTCTCAAACTAATCGTTTGTTGCTGCCAAATCCAGTTCAGATTTTATAGAAAACGGTGGTTGGTTTTTCTGTGGTAAACTGGCATCACATCAGTATTTACAAGATCAAAGGGGAGCATAGAAATGTCTTCGGAAATGACTTTGCCAGCAATTCCCATCCCAGAAGATAGCCCAATCTCGGGCATCCCGGCCTCAGAGTCTGCAGCGGCTAAAGAGAACAGGATCTTACGTCTTAGGGTCATGGAGATGTGGGATGCGTGGACTAATGGAAGGGAGCCTCCAAGTGCCATCCCCGGATTCCCCGAGTTGTTTCCTAGAACAGGGGGTACCTCTAATATCCCCATCAGCCACCCGAATACCCCATTGGGATAGCCCACCATATCTGCTCATTTTGTAGGAACACCTTCTGAGGTCCACCCCCAGGTGTTCACATCATGAGTAGCCCCCAATATCTTTACTGCTCCACCATGCTCGGCCACCACACAGCCTTCACTGCCTAAGCCTACTTTTGATCCTTCGGCCTTTACTTTTCAAAATCCTATTTTTCAAGTGGAGCCTCCTCAGTACCCCACCTATACTTACTCCCAACCACCTCCATATGAGTTCACAACGGGACAGGAAAAGACTCCCAAAGCTCCTGAACAGGATGAAATGGCGAAAAGGATGAGAAGCCTGGAATAGAGCCTCAAAAACATGCAGGGCCTGAGTGGGCAAAACAGTGTGTCATATACTGATCTATGCATGTTCCCTCACGTGCATTTACCTATGGGGTTCAAAACTCCGAAGTTCGAGAAATACGATGGGCACGGCGATCCTATTGCTCGCCTTAAGAAATACTGCAATCAATTGCGTGGGGCTGGAGGAAAAGAAGAATTGCTCATGGCTTACTTTGGAGAAAGCTTGGTGGGTATTGCCTCCGAGTGGTATATGGATCAATATATCTCTCGATGGCACATCTGGGACGACCTCGCGAGGGACTTTGTTAGACAGTTCCAGTACAATATAGACATTGCTCCAGACCGGAACTCGTTGGCAAATCTAAACAAGAAGTCTTCAAAAAGCTTTAGGGAGTATGCAATCAAATGGCGTGAGCAGTCATCGAGAGTAAAGCCTCCAATGGACGAGGTCAAAATGGTCACAGTATTCCTTCAAGCTCAGGAAGCTGATTATTTCCAAAATATGATGTCAGCTATGGTAAACCGTTCGCAGAAGCTATTAAAATTGGTGAAATGGTGGAAAATGGATTGAAGACGGGTAGAATTTTGATCCAGTCCGCTATCAGAGCAACCTCCCAAGCCATTCAAGGCGGGTTTGGAGGAATGGCCAAGGGTAAGAAGAAAGAAGAAACATCCATGGCGGCATCAGGGGCAAGAAGACACCGCGCTCCTAGACCTATGGTCTCAGAAAGAACCCCTCAACATTACTACCCTCACCATGATATGGCTTATGCTCCTCAACCGTATGCGGTCATGAATGCTCAACCTTTCGCCCGGCCGCAGCAATATGCCAATAGAAACCAAGCTCCATTCCCAAGAAATCAGCCTCCCCGCCAAAACCACTATAATCCCTGTCCTCCACAGAATAACTTTCCTCCCCGTGAGCCACCCAGGAGGCAAACTTTTACTCCAATTGGAGAATATTACTCTAATCTATTTCCAAAACTTGTCCAATTGGGTCTACTGCAGTCGGTCCCTCAAACAAGGCATAACCCAGCATCGCCCGCCTACAGAGCCGGTGTCAGATGTGCCTATCGTTCAGGAACGGAAGGGCACGACACAAATGATTGTTGGACATTGAAAAGAGCGGTGGAGCACTTAATAGAGCAGGGAAAGATAGTACTGAGGGACGAGGAGGTCCCAAATGTGACTAACAATCCATTGCCAGCCCACGACAATGGGCCAGTGATTGGAATGATCTGTGAGGATAAAGAGTTTGATCCGGCATTAAAGGCTATCATTGCTATTGCTGATGCAGAAAGAAAGCCAAAGGTTGCCCCGAAGCAAGATAAAGGGGAGAAGAAGAACAAAGTCATTAAGACAGAACCAGAAAAGACAGTTGAAACAAGAACAGAAGCGATACCTCCCAAAAATGGAATTCTCTATGTCCCACGATGCCGCCAAGAAAAGCAGTTAATTGTGAGCCCTCCAAAGAAATTGGAAGTGAAAAAGGGAACACAAGTGTACGTGCCCAAGCAAGCCTATGTGGTGTGGGGGCCAATTAAACCACCTCGGCTGAATGAGCCAGTGGTTATTGGACGCGTACCACAGAAGCCTATGACGAACCCTGCTGCAGTGCCATGGAATTATCATCAGACGGTGGTTACGTATAAAGGAAAAGAGATCTTGGGAGAGCTTCCAGAAAATGCTCCCGTTGAGAAGTATTCAAACATAGAAGAGGTAAACAATGCCGCCAGAAGGCATTTCCCGCCTAAGAAACCTGTGAGTGCTGAGGAAGCAGAAGCTTTCTTTCGAAAGATGAAAATGGCTGACTATGAGGTGGTCGATCAATTGTGAAAATGTCCCGAACAAGTGTCCTTGCTGTCATTGCTGATGAAATCCCCTGAGCATCAAAAGGTTTTAATGAAAACTCTGAATGAGGCATACGTGCCAGTTGAAACCTCGGTGGAACAACTAGAAAGGATGGCGGAAAGGTTCTTTGCTGTCAATCAGATTTCATTTAGCAAAAATGACCTGCCTCCAGAAGGAGCTGCTCACAACCAAGAAATGTGAGGTTCGGGAGTAGACATTTGCCCACTCTCCACACTGCCGCGTATGGAAATCGGGACTGGAAGGATTCGTCCCAACAATGTCTGTGTGAGAGCCTTTGATGGTATCAAAAGAGACACCATTGGAGAAATTGACCTAATCTTGACCATTGGCCCGGTGGACTTCGAGGTGACTTTCCAAGTGCTAGACATGGACACGTCCTACAATTTTCTAATGGGAAGGCCTTGGATCCATGCTGCAGGAGTTGTACCCTCTACCCTCCATCAAATGGTGAAATTTGAACACGAGGATCAGGAGATCGTGGTTCATGGAGAGGATGAACAGTCAATCTATCGGGACCCATCTGTCCCATGCCTAGAAACGAGGGAAGGCAGTGAACACATAGTCTACCAAGCATTCGAAGTTTTGGTGGCGGACCAGCATGAAGAAGGAAGCCCGTGTCCCCAACCCTTCCTATCCAATGCCTCGATTATGGTGGCCAAAGAAATGATCAGACATGGTTTCAAGCCAGGGAAAGGACTTGGAAAAGCTCTGCAAGGAATATCTGAACCAGTGACCCTGCCAACAACTGAAAAATTCTTCGGGATAGGTTTTCACCCCACCCCAGATGATGTAGAGTGGGCGGATGAGAGAAAGAAAGAGGGATGGGTCTTGCCACAGCCACTGCCACATCTGTACGAGACCTTTGTTAAGCCAAAATATAATGAAGAAGAAAAGGATGAGGCCTTTACGGCCGAAGAGATTGAAGAGATATGTGGGGCAATGAGAAAGATATTATACGAAACCCACATGGTTCAGCCGGGAGAGGGCACTAGCACCGCTGAGGTGTTATACATGGGACCAAGCGCCAAGCTTCAAAATTGGAAGGCTACGCCATTCCCAATCAGGCGGGAGTCCCGGTAGACCTGTCCTGTCACTTATTCTGCATCGCGAGTTATTCCAGGGTGTAACTCGGGTGTTTTCTTTAGTTTCTTGTCTTTAAATTTCCCAATGTAAACCCTGTTATCTTCCCAATTCCAAGAAATGAAATCAATATTTCATCGTTCATTTTTTCTGATTTTGCCTTTTATTTCTTCTTTTCAGTTCTAATAATGCGGCTTTAAATAACATGACATGCTTGCAGACTTCATGCCCAGATCCAAAAACGCTGTCTAACTATGAAATAATGAACCAAGAACCAGAATATGATGAAGAAGAGGTTTCTAGGAAAATAAATCGAGAGTTGGAACAATTTGGGAATAAACCTAAAGCCAATGGTGCTGTTGAAGTAGCAAACAAGAACATCAAAAAGATTTTGAGAAGGATGATTCAGAGCTCCAAACAATGGCATGAAAAGTTGCCTTTTGCATTACTGGGATATCGCACCACAGTGTGCACATCGGTAGGAGCTACCCCATACCTTTTGGTCTATGGAACCGAGGCTGTTATACTCGCAGAGGTAGAAATCCCTTCTCTCCGAATCATCGTTGAAGCAGAAATCGAGGATAGTGAATGGGTCAAGACTCGTCTGGAACAGTTGGCCTTAACTGATGAAAAACGGATGGCCGCGGTCTGTCACGGGCAGTTGTACCAACAAAGAATGGCCCGCGCTTATAACAAGAAAGTTCGACCCAGGAATTTTGAAATGGGACAACTTGTGTTAAGGCGCATTCTTCCACATCATCAGGAAGCAAAAGGAAAATTTGCTCCTAATTGGAAGGGTCCTTACATCATCAGAAAGATATTGCCAAGAGGAGCATTGTGTTTGGGAGATATCGAGGGAAACGATCCCGAAGCAGCTGTGACTGCAGATGCAGTAAAGAGGTACTATGTCTAGACTTTCTGCGGTGATGACTTTGTGCAATTGAGATGACGAAGGCTTTCATTCCCGCTATCCAAACACTATCAATCTTTCGCAAACCCTTTGAGCCAGTTACCCTTCCTTGGTTAACCCTCTTTAGGAACCTAGAAAGTACTAATTAGAAAAGGGAAAAAAGAAAAACAAAGAAAAAAAAGAAGAAAAAGAAAAAAAAATAAAGAACAAAAAAAAAGTAGAAAAGAAAAGAAAAATGAAAAAAAGAGAAGAAAAACAAAAACAAAACAATCAAAAACAAAATGTTTTTTCTGAACTACGTCTGACTTGATTCCGAAAGGATACGTAGGCAGCCTCTCTCTGGGGTTCAGTCACACCAAAACAAAAATTCCAATTCCCCCAAAAAATGAAACTGGGGCAGATGATATAATGGCTCGGCAATGAGCCCACCAAAACGGTTCCAAAGTTGTAATTCCATCCAAGATTCTTTTTACCCAAAAATCTTGTCCAAGTCCTTCCGATCAATTGGCAAAGGCGTGGGAATTGAAAACATCATTGTTGGAATCTGATGCAATCAAATTGAGAGAAATAAAATGAGAGAGTCTTATCGGTGAAAACCTGCAGGCACCATAAGGCGACGGTGAGTAGAGAAATTGAAAATGAGAGAGTCCGCTTAGTGAAAAATCGTAAAGAGCACTATCGGGCGACAGTGAAAGAGAAATGAGAGAGGTCGACTGGCAAAAACCCGCAAAGGGCGCCGTCGGCCGAAGAGAAGACATCTCCCACCATTGAAAGAGTCCTGGCAAGGTTCCCTGGTTTTGAGACGCGGGTCAATGAGTTTACGAGAAGTTGAAAAGTTTGTGCGGGTCGGGAATCCAGTCCAAGAAGCATGTCATGTTTATTTGAAGCTTGCATGCACCCCCAGATAAGTCTTTCTCTTCCCCCCGAAAGGGACGCTTCTCTTTAAATTCATCTTCTTGCTTACTTTTTCCTTGAATCCCTTTCGGTCTAACGCTGATTCCGAAACTATTACAAAGAAAAGGTGGCATGACTGGCTTTACAGGGCTCTCCCTAACAAAAGCTAAAGAAAAGTACCCAGCCTCAGCGGGTGCATCAAGTCAATCCCGACTGGCCATGATGGCGGATGCTTTGAAATCAAAGTTATTGAAAGAGAGAAACAAAAAAAAGGGTCAAGGACAAAGGTCTTAAAGGCAGAATAAAGTGAAAGGCCGGAGCCCCACGCGGGCGAGTTGTCATGGATGAGCCATCCGGTTTGAAAGAGAGAAGAATCTTCAAAACCAGCAAGCAGCAGAGGTTCTCAACAGAAGCTAGGCCGGGATCAAGCAATCAAGGCCACAAAGCCAACCACCGTTTCAAACTAACAATTGTTCTTTGTTTGAAAATTGAAACAGGTGCAATCTAGGCAACCACGCAAAAGCAGGTGCAGCAAAAAGAAAAGAAACGCGCAAGTGCTGAAACAACTTTGCAGCAAATAATCAATGCAAAAGGGAAGTTTCCTCCAAGTTCTTTCCTGCATATTATAAAAAATGAAAAAAAGGGAAAAAAGAGATAACAAAAGAATCCCAAAAAAGGATAGTTTAGAATTCCCAAAATCAACCTGTTACTTGGTTTAGCCAACATTAGGGCTCCAACCCCTGAGTTGAGCGTTTTTTCTTTTAGCCAACATTAGGGCTCCAACCCCTGAGTTGAGCGTTTTTCCTTTTAGCCAACATTAGGGCTCCAACCCCTGAGTTGAGCGTTTTTCCTTTTAGCCAACATTAGGGCTCCAACCCCTGAGTTGAGCGTTTTCCCTTTAGCCAACATTAGGGCTCCAACCCCTGAGTTGAGCGTTTNTGAGGTGGTCGATCAATTGTGAAAATGTCCCGAACAAGTGTCCTTGCTGTCATTGCTGATGAAATCCCCTGAGCATCAAAAGGTTTTAATGAAAACTCTGAATGAGGCATACGTGCCAGTTGAAACCTCGGTGGAACAACTAGAAAGGATGGCGGAAAGGTTCTTTGCTGTCAATCAGATTTCATTTAGCAAAAATGACCTGCCTCCAGAAGGAGCTGCTCACAACCAAGCCTTGCACCTAACCGTCAAATGTGAGGGATATTATGTAAAGAAAGTCATGGTAGATGGAGGTTCGGGAGTAGACATTTGCCCACTCTCCACACTACAGCGTATGAAAATCGGGACTGGAAGGATTCGTCCCAACAATGTTTGCGTGAGAGCCTTTGACGATATCAAAAGAGACACCGTTGGAGAAATTGAACTAATCTTGACCATTGGCCCGGTGAACTTCGAGGTGACTTTCCAAGTGCTAGACATGGACACGTCCTACAATTTTCTTCTGGGAAGGCCTTGGATCCATGCTGCAGGAGTTGTACCCTCTACCCTCCATCAAATGGTGAAATTTGAACACGAGGATCAGGAGATCGTGGTTCATGGAGAGGATGAACAGTCAATCTATCGGGACCCATCTGTCCCATGCCTAGAAGCGAGGGAAGGCAGTGAACACATGGTTTACCAAGCATTCGAAATTATGGTGGCGGACCAGCAGAAGAAGAAAACCCGTGCCCCCAACCCTTCCTATCCAATGCCTCGATTATGGTGGCCAAAGAAATGATCAGACATGGTTTCAAGCCAGGGAAGGGACTTGGAAAAGCTTTGCAAGGAATATCTGAACCAGTGACCCTACCAACAACTGAAAAGTTCTTCGGGATAGGTTTTCACCCCACCCCAGATGATGTAGAGTGGGAGGATGAGAGAAAGAAAGAGGGATGGGTCTTGCCACAGCCACTGCCACATCTGTACGAGACCTTTGTTAAGCCAAAATACAATGAAGAAAAAAAGGGTAAGGCCTTTACGGCCGAAGAGATTGAAGAGATATGTGGGGCAATGAGAAAGATACTATACGAAACCCACATGGTTCAGCCAGGAGAGGGCTCCAGCACCGCTGAGGTGCTGTATATGGTACCAAATGCCAAGCTGCAAAATTGGAAGGCTATGCCATTCCCAATCAAGCGGGAGTCTCGGTAGACCTGTCCTGTCACTTTTTCTGCATCGCGAGTTATTCCAGGGTGTAACTCGGGTGTTTTCTTTAGTTTCTTGTCTTTAAATTTCCCAATGTAAACCCTGTTATCTTCCCAATTCCAAGAAATGAAATCAATATTTCATCGTTCATTTTTTCTGATTTTGCTATTATTTCTTCTTTTCAGTTCTAATAATGCGGCTTTAAATAACATGACATGCTTGCGGACTTCATGCCCAGATCCAAACACGCTGTCTAATTGTGAAATACTGAGAAATACTGAACCAAGAATCGGAATACGATGAAGAAGAGGCTTTAGGGAAATAAATCGAAAATTGGAACAATTTGAGAATAAACCTAAAGATGATGGTGCCGTTGAAGCAGCCAACAAGAACATCAAAAAGATTTTGAGAAAGATGATTCAGAGCTCCAGACAATGGCATGAAAAGTTGCCTTTTGCATTACTGGGATATCGCACAACAGTGCGCACATCGGTAGGAGCTACCCCATACCTTTTGGTCTATGGAACCGAGGCTGTTATACCCGCGGAGGTAGAAATCCCTTCTCTCCAGATCATCGTTGAAGCAGAGATTGAAGATAGTGAATGGGTCAAGACTCGTCTGGAACAGTTGTCGCTAATTGATGAAAAACGGATGGCTACGGTCTGTCACGGGCAGTTGTACCAACAAAGAATGGCCCGCGCTTATAACAAGAAAGTACGACCCAGGATCTTTGAAGTGGGACAACTTGTGTTAAGGCGCATTCTTCCACATCATCAGGAAGCAAAAGGAAAATTTGCTCCTAATTGGAAAGGTCCATACATCATCAGAAAGATATTGCCGAGAGGAGCATTGTATCTGGGAGACATCGAAGGCAATGATCCCGAAGCAGCTGTGAATGCGGATGCAGTAAAAAGGTACTACGTCTAGATTCTTTGCGGTGACGACTTTGCTCAATTGAGATGACGAAGGCTTTCATTCCCGCTATCCAAACACTGTCAATCTTTCGCAAACCCTTTGAGCCAGTTACCTTTCCTTGGTTACCCTCTTTGGAACCCGAAAGTACTATTGAAAAAAAAAAAAAAGAAAAGAAAGAAATATGATGAAAAGAAAAATGAAAAATGAAAAAAAAACAGAAGAAAAACAAAACAAAACAAAAACAAAAACAACCAAAAACAAATGTTTTCCTGAACTACGTCTGACTTGATTCCGAAAGGATACGTAGGCAGCCTCTCTCTGGGGTTCAGTCACACCAAAACAAAAATCCTAATTCCCAAAAAAAATAAAACTGGGGCAGGTGATATAATGGCTCGGCAATGAGCCCACCAAAATGGTTCCAAAGTTGTAATTCCATCCAAGATTCTTTTAACCCAAAAACCTTGTCCAAGTCCTTCCGATCAATTGGCAAAGGCGTGGAATTGAAAACATCATTGTCGGAATCTGGTGCAATCAAATTGAGAGAAATAAAATGAGAGAGTCTTACCGGTGAAAACCTACGGGCACCATAAGGCGACGGTGAGTAGAGAAATTGAAAATGAGAGAGTCCGCTTAGTTAAAACTCGTAAAGAGCACTATCGGGCGACGGTGAGAAGAGAAATGAGAGAGGTCGATTGGCGAAAACCCGCAAAGGGCGCCGTCGGCCGAAGAGAAGACATCTCCCACCATTGAAAGAGTCCTAGCAAGATTCCCTGGATCTGAGACACGGGTCAATGAGTTTACGAGAAGTTGGAAAGTTTGTGCGGGTCAGGCATCCAGTCCAAGAAGCATGTCATGTTTATTTGAATCTTGCATGCACCCCCAGATAAGTCCTTCTCTTCCCCCCGAAAGGGACACTTCTCTTTAAATTCATCTTCTTGCTTACTTTTTCCTTGAATCCCTTTCGGTCTAACGCTGATTCCGAAACTATTACAAAGAAAAGGTGGCAGGACTGGCTTTACAGGGCTCTCCCTAACAAAAGCTAAAGAAAAATACCCAGCCTCAGCGGGTGCATCAAGTCAATCCCGACTGGCCATGATGGCGGATGCTTTGAAATCAAAGTTATTGAAAGAGAAAAACAAACAAAAAAAAGGGTCAAGGACAAAGGTCTTAAAGGCAGAATAAAGTGAAAAGCTGGAGCCCCACGCGGGCGAGTTGTCATGAAATCCTGAAAGATGAGCCATCCGATTTGAAAGAGAGAAGAATCATCAAAACCAACAAGCAGCAGAGGTTCTCAACAAAAGCTAGGTCGGGATCAAGCAATCAAGGCCACAAAACCAACCACCGTTTCAAACTAACAATTGTTCTTTGTTTGAAAATTGAAACAGGTGCAATCCAGGCAACCGCGCAAAAGCAGGTGCAGCCAAAAGAAAAGGAACACGCAAGTGCTGAAACAGCTTTGCAGCAAATAATCAATGCAAAAGGAAAGTTTCCTCCAAGTTCTTTCCTGCATCTTATCAAAAATGCAAAAAAAAAGAGAAAAAAAGAGATAACAAAAGAATCCCAAAAAAGGGTTAGTTTAGAATTCCCAATATCAACCTGTTACTTGGTTAAGCCAGCATTAGGGCTCCAACCCCTGAGTTGAGCGTTTTTCCTTTTAGCCAACATTAGGGCTCCAACCCCTGAGTTGAGCGTTTTTCCTTTTAGCCAACATTAGGGCTCCAACACCTGAGTTGAGCGTTTTTCCTTTAGCCAACATTAGGGCTCCAACCCCTGAGTTGAGCGTTTTTCCTTTTAGCCAACATTAGGGCTCCAACCCCTGAGTTGAGCGTTTTTCCTTTTAGCCAACATTAGGGCTCCAACCCCTGAGTTGAGCGTTTTTCCCTTTAGCCAACATTAGGGCTCCAACCCTGAGTTGAGCGTTTTTTCCCTTTAGCCAACATTAGGGCTCCAACCCCTGAGTTGAGCGTTTTTCCTTTTAGCCAACATTAGGGCTCCAACCCCTGAGTTGAGCGTTTTTCCTTTTAGCCAACATTAGGGCTCCAACCCCTGAGTTGAGCGTTTTCCCTTTAGCCAACATTAGGGCTCCAACCCCTGAGTTGAGCGTTTTTCCTTTTAGCCAACATTAGGGCTCCAACCCCTAAGTTGAGCGTTTTTCCTTTTAGCCAACATTAGGGCTCCAACCCCTGAGTTGAGCGTTTTTCCTTTAGCCAACATTAGGGCTCCAACCCCTGAGTTGAGCGTTTTTCCTTTTTCCTTTTAGCCAACATTAGGGCTCCAACCCCTGAGTTGAGCGTTTTTCCTTTTAGCCAACATTAGGGCTCCAACCCCTGAGTTGAGCGTTTTTCCTTTTAGCCAACATTAGGGCTCCAACCCCTCAGTTGAGCGTTTTTCCTTTTAGCCAACATTAGGGCTCCAACCCCTGAGTTGAGCGTTTTTCCTTTAGCCAACATTAGGGCTCCAACCCCTGAGTTGAGTGTTTTCCCTTTTGGCCAACATTAGTGCTCCAACCCCTGGTTGAGCGTTTTTCCTTTTAGCCAACATTAGGGCTCCAACCCCTCAGTTGAGCGTTTTTCCTTTTAGCCAACATTAGGGCTCCAACCCCTAAGTTGAGCGTTTTCCCTTTAGCCAACATCAGGGCTCCAACCAATGAGTTGAGCATTTTTCCTTTAGCCAACATTAGGGATCCAACCCGTGAGTTGAGCGTTTTTTCCTTTTAGCCAACATTAGGTCTCCAACCCCTGAGTTGAGCGTTTTCCCTTTAGCCAACATTAGGGCTCCAACCCCTGAGTTGAGCGTTTTCCCTTTAGCCAACATTAGGGCTCCAACCCCTGAGTTGAGCATTTTCCCTTTAGCCAACATTAGGGCTCCAACCCCTAAGTTGAGCGTTTTTCCTTTTAGCCAACATTAGGGCTCCAACCCCTGAGTTGAGTGTTTTCCCTTTTGGCCAACATTAGTGCTCCAACCCCTGGTTGAGCGTTTTTCCTTTTAGCCAACATTAGGGCTCCAACCCCTGAGTTGAGCGTTTTTCCTTTTAGCCAACATTAGGGCTCCAACCCCTCAGTTGAGCGTTTTTCCTTTTAGCCAACATTAGGGCTCCAACCCCTGAGTTGAGCGTTTTTCCTTTTAGCCAACATTAGCGCTCTAACCCCTGAGTTGAGCATTTTCCTTTTAGCCAACATTAGCGCTCTAACCCCTGAGTTGAGCGTTTTCCCTTTAGCCAACATTAGGGCTCCAACCCCTGAGTTGAGCGTTTTTCCTTTTGTCAACATTAGGGCTCAAATCCCTGAGTTGTGCCCTTTAGAAACAGGTTTCCATTCCCTAATCCGTTCCATCATAGATAAATACAATTCTTGAAAATAAATAAAAAGAGAGAGAGAGAGAGAGAGAGAGAGAGAGAGAGAGAGAGAGAGAGAGATAATGAGTTCATATTTTGGTCACAAATAACTCACGAAATTTCCTAGTGAAAACTGGGGCAGAAAAATTTCGTTCGTTTGTTTGTTTTGGTGTCTGAGCAGGTTTGACCTCAGGACACAAGGGTTCGAAATAACCAAAGGGATGAGTCTCAATCCAGGATAAAGAAAAGAAGAAAAGATCAAAAAGAAGTGAATTCAAAATGCTGAAGTGAACAAAGATGCGGACTGCTCAAAACTCGTTTGAAGCCACAAGCTACGCCGATCCCGCTTTGATCCAAATGCTGAAAAAAGGAACTGACACCTACAGCTTGCGAGCATCAAGATTCAGATCGGAGTCCACAGCAAAATCAGCTAAGACTCAATATCAAGCTTCAAGAGATTTATAGATAGGAATCTTGTAACTCATAGTTGATAGGCATAGCTAGCTTAGCTTTGATTTTCCTTTTGGTGTAATAAGGAGGTCAGCAAGCAGTAGCAGCAGCAACAGCAGTGAAATCACAGCCCCTGGTAGTCCCAGCTACCAAAACTTCCAGAACTACACTGACCTGATTCCTTTATAGCCAAGGATATGTANTGCAAGACATGCTAAATTATGTGCTTCTCTGTCAAAGGAGGTATATCTAAGCCTTTTACTTGTTATGTGCTTCCCCCAACTTGCTATACATGTTTTTGTATGTCGCCTTAGAGTTTTGCCTTTGAAACTATAAACAAGCCTAATATCTCTTCCCTTTAGGATTAGTAGTCCTAAATGCCTCCGAGACTGATAGGATTGGGGCGGTAATAGCATGCAATAAGTAAACGAGACCATTCCGCGCTTTAATACCCTAACGGGGTGGGAAAGGGTAGATATGGATATGATGACCACGCGATAACATCAAGTGTAGCCCCTCATTGAGGAGTTATTATCGGATGTTGTGTGGGGTGATCCATATTATTTATAAACCTAGGACCCTCCCCCTCCCCCCCCCCCCCCCTTGTTCTTTTTTTTTGTTTCTTTGCTTCTTCTCCAATTTCAAACTATTTCTTTAAGAAAAATCAGCTTTCTTTTGGTTTTTTCTAACTTTGTTTATTTGTAACCATTATGTGAAAATCCTCTTTTACTTGAAGTCTTTATTTGCCTATGTGTTATTTGAGCTTAAGTTCACAGCAATAGTTTGGCCGGAAACCACACTAGTGGATCCTGAGGGGTGCCTAACACCTTCCCCTTGGGATAATTTCAAGCCCTTACCCAATCTTTGGTTATTCAAATCAAACCCTTCTTAGTGTCCTAATGTACTTTAATCATTAGGTGGCGACTCTTCAAATCAAACCCAATTCCCCAAAAAGGAAACGAGTTGTCCTCCCAAATGTCAGAAACCCGATTTCGCGAGAAAAAGGGGGTGTGACAGGTACGGATCTGGTTCAGGAGGCCTTGGAAAAGGTCAGGATTATTCAGGATAGGCTTCTGTGAGCACGTGATTTTTGCCTCGCTTAAATTACTCCTATAGAATTCATAAAATTAGGATTTTTTCTTTTATCATATGATTTTAGGATTTACTTGCGTATTTTTGTGTGTATTGTTGTTTGTGTGTGCATGATAATTCATAAAAAATACAAAAATAGCATACTTGCATTTAGGACCCTATTTTATATTTTTTAGTGCCATTAGTTAATTAACATTACATAAAATAAGAGAAAATAACAAAAATAGTCCTTTTGCATTTTTTTTACTTTTAAATTTTTTCTTAGCTTTCTTTTTAAAATTAGGATTTAGTTAACTTTAGAAAATTAGAGTAAATCAGGTCTTTTATTTTTAATTTTGCATTTAACAAAATCTAAAAAAAATAATAAAATACAAAATAATAAGAAGAAGAAGAAAGAAAATCCAAAAATAGAGGTCTTATTAAAGACCCACGTTTTGGGCCAAATGTTATTCAAGCCCAATTGAAATACCCCTGCACCAAATCAATCCTTTCCCTTATACCGGTCAAAACCCAGTCCCAGCCCAATCTCACCAAACGATCCAGCCCAAAATTACCCATGTCCGGTCCAGCCTCAGGGCCTCCCAAAACGACCCTGTTTTCCCCCTTCTAATCCTGACCGTTAGATCTCATCAATCCAACGGTCCGGAACTAACTAGGTTGTTAGGTATTTAACTGTCCAAATTACCCTACCCCCCCCCCCCCCCACTCACTCACTATCTCTCAGAACACCCCAATACACGCCGGCGTAACGCCACCACCCTCCGCCGGCGGCAAGTCTCCAAACCCTCTAAAATTTACACAATACCTTCCTCTCATCTTCCCCATGCTGAATCCAGCCTCATTTTCCTTCAAATATCACCCGAATCCTTCGAATAATCGAATCAGTGGTCGCCGCTTCCGCCGTGCACGGTGGTGCCACCTCCAAACTTCCCCAAAGTCACACCCTAGGGCCTTCTCGACCTCCTCTTCCCAAACCCCAAACCAATTTCCCCCAAATCTAGCCATAATTGTACGAATTTTAGATCTAGGGTTTTGTTAATAACTGGTCGAATTTTCAAGGATTGCCAGTGTTCGAATTGGGTTCCAAATAAGGTTATGTGCTTGTTCTTGGCAAGAACAAGCACATAACATTATTTGGGGATTCGATTCGAGGTCAGTCCAAGCTATAACCTAAAACAGTAAGTTTCTCAATCTTTTTTCTTTCTTTCTTTGTTTTTCTTTCTCTTTGCATAAATAAATATCTCTTTAATGCATAAATGTTCGTTCGTTTCCAGTATTTCTTTTATTTTGTTTGAGTTAGGGTTTTTAGTTCTAGGTCCCTGATTTTTCATATATACTGTGTATTTGATTTCGATTCATGATTTTGCTGTTGATTATACGATATGAATTCTACTTTAGTTTCAATTTTACTTGTTTGTTGTTAATTGTTAATTCACTGTTTTTAGCCTTAGGATATTATTGTTAACTAAAGTTAAATTCCAGTTTTAATTAATTAGATTGATTAGTTTAATTTTTAGGTTTTCTTATTATAATTGGTGATGTTTGGTTATAGCTGAACCTTTCCAGTCCCTGTGATTGATTAACTATGGTTATTTGATCAAGTTGAAAGGGGCTGGGGTTGGTTAGTAATTTAGGATTAATTCAAGGTTAATTTAGGTAGTTCAATGAAAGAGTAGTGTAGTAACTTAAAATAGAACCCCCTAGAGCCTTCTAGAAGGGGTTCCAATTTGAAATTCAGGAATTTAGGTGTAGTAACTTGGGCAACAAGCCAATAAGTAAAGGACTTATAAGCTAAAAACTGAAAATTAAAAGAGGAACCTAGGGTGTAAATGAAAATCTGAAGGTTGCCCTAGACTTTGCCTATAAAAAGGCATACCCCTATTGGAAGTTTTGGAGGTCTTAGAAAATCTGAAAAGTTTTCAGAGGGAAAAATTCAAAAAAAGTTAGAAGGTTTATAGATCAAAAAATCCAAAACAAGTTTTCAGAGCTTAGGGAAATCAGAAACAAAATTCGAAAATTCAAACTTCAAAGCTACTGAAAATCAAAAAAAAACACACACATTGTTCATCCAGTTTTCCTAGCTTAAATTCATTTCTAGGCTTTGAAATTAGTTACAATTCACCTGTTGGAGATCACTGTGCAGCAGCATCATTTAGTTCTAGTTGCAGTTTGCTCTGTTCTAGTTGATTGAAGTTTGAAGTTTGATTTTGAAATCTGTTGCATTCTATTCCTACTCTTGGTTCTACCTGGGATCTACTGATTTCCTGCTGAATTACATCTGCTATTCTGCTGTTGCTTGGCTGATTCTCATCTTCCTATTTTGCCTCAAATTCCAGGTACACATCATGTAGCTCTCAAGTTTTGAAAATGAAATGAAGTGCTGCCTGTTTGTCTCTATTGAATTTCATTACTGTATTTCAACTAGTTTCAGAACTTTATCAGATTTTCATGTGTAATCAATTAAGGACTGCTTGGAACTGGAGTATTATGACTGTTATGATGGAAATTAGCTTATCAGCACATTATGACTGCTTGTACTGGATTGCTGGGCTGTGTAGTATAGCTTAATTTCGTTTGAAAACTTGATAGCATATTAATATGGATATTAAATTAGAGTTATGTTTAGATCCACGTTTACTGAATGATGTACGCATATCACACAGGTTTAAATGTTATTATGAAAATAAATTCTAGAATGAGTTGTCGGCTTTGACATACATACAATCCAAAAATATTTTAAGTTGGGTTTAGTTGCTTTGAATGTTTTGGTTACCCTAAAATTAAATCATGAACAGTCGGTTTATTTAGTGGTGTAATATTTGGCCATTTTGAATCATTTCAGTCACTATAGTTATTTAATCGTTGCAATTGTGTTAGATCATTTAGCTAGCGAGATAATTGTGCATTGTGACAATTTTTGAACTTGAAAGAGGCTGCCAAAATTTCCAAAGTAGGTGGCTACATTTGTGCTAATAGCGAGTACCCCAGCTAATTGAACTAGGCTAGTTTAGAAGCCCAATTATACAATAATTGTTCAGAACTGACACCAGGCCCCCTCTTTCTAAGATAATTAACTTCATTAAGTCAAGGGCCTGGGCGGTTTGGGCCCAAGTCCCAAATTTGCTGCCCTCGTGTTGGGCCTGTTCAGAAGCCTTTTGAACAGCTTCTTATACAATCCGGCTATCTTTTGGGCTGGATTCGAAGCCCAAATTGCTAGAAGCCTGAAGTCATATTCGAAGTCATTGGTTTAATTTGCAATATAATTTTGGCCTTCCAAGTTAAGTAGCAAATTTGAACTAAGAGATTTTCCTCTTGTTTAAATTTGGACTTGATCTTGGGGCCCGAATTCCTTGAATGCTTTTAATAGTAGTTTATTAATAATGTTAATTAATTAAGCCTTTAGAGATAATCCTTAATAGAGAATAATAGTCCCTTTTAGGATGGCCTTTAAAATAAAACGAGGTGCGTCGCGCCAAACAAAATCCATTAATTGCGTGGCCCTCTTTTCAACACTCGCATTAAAATATTTAGAATTCAGGACATGCCATTTAGCGAATTTTCATGGCCTCCAGCAAAGTTAATAAAACGTTAGTCACTTTAGGCGCGCTCTTTAATAAATTTACCTTCCTAAATGCGGGTGCGCATTTCATGTGATCCAAATCCAAATCCCAAAACGTTGAATAAAATGTGTCGAGGATCCGGGTGCATTTCATGTGACGTGATCCAAAAACATGTTTTAAACGACGTTCAATTTCCTTAAAATTAATTAAAAGCGGTAAATACTTTTTAAAATTGCACTATAGGATGACATGTATTAAAATCAAATATTAATCCATTTATAATAGTTTAAGCGACCGTGCTAGAACCACGGGATCCGGGGGTGCCTAACACCTTCCCCCGGGTCAACAGAATTCCTTATTCAGAATTTCTGGTTCGCAGACTCCATACGGGAAGTCGAAATTTCCTCGATTTGGGATTCAAGATAAACTGGTGACTTGGGACACCAAAAGCCAAACCTATCTCAAGTGGCGACTCTGAAATAAATAAACAATCCCATTTCGAATAATGTCACTTAAATTGGAAAAACTCCCCTATACACTATCCTTCGGGGGTAGGTGTGTAAAAAGGAGGTGTGACAGCTGAAACACTGGGGTTTGAAGTACCACTACACCAGTGTGTAATTCGTTCTATCCTGGGAGGAAATAATCCATAACCTTGGGTACTAGGAGGGGATTAAATTCCTTAAAGAAACACTATGAATTCAGTGGGCTCGAATTGATTTTTATTATTTCGTTTACATTTCTGTTTATGTTATTTTATTTTCTCCAGAATTGTTTTACAAATACAGATTACTAACAGTGATTTCACAAAGAGGCCTTCCATGACATTGGTCGTCAAGACGCTGGAAAGTTTG
The DNA here is from genome assembly GCF_001879085.1 of Nicotiana attenuata. NCBI lineage: Eukaryota > Viridiplantae > Streptophyta > Magnoliopsida > Solanales > Solanaceae > Nicotiana > Nicotiana attenuata. The sequence continues at coordinate 8,365 of NW_017675987.1, read as the reverse complement.
GTGTCTGTCGAATCCAACTTGGATTACAATTTCACAAACCTACCTGAGGTTGTAGGCAACCAACAGAGGGAAGCCACTATCAGTTCAATATTGCCTTCCATTTTGTCCGGACCAAGGTGAACAATAAGCTTAAGATTTTCAGTCTTCAAAAAATCAACTTATGGCTTGTAATATCAGATATTGCAAAATTTTGAAATTTAGCATGATATTTGTGATGTATGACATTACAATTCATGAAATGTAATGCCCGGTAGTAACTTCTACCTTAGATTTTCAGCTTTATGTTACTATCATGTAGAGGATCCTCAATATATATGCAAAGGGAAGAACGTATAATATTTTGGTGTTGCAGCTACTTTGTTTTTTATTTTTTAAGTAACTAATTTCGTACTGTGTGCAAATTCTGTAGTATATACAATTGAAAGTTTATTATTATCAGTATGCCTTTTTCGTGCGCATAAACATAGAGATTGATTTGGCTTTAGGTCACTAATTCTCTCGAGTCTCCACTACGGAACGACCACATTGAAGAAGTTTACACGAGGGCCTCTCCGTGTTGACTTGAGTGGTTTGTCTAGTCTCTTGATAATTGAAATTAAAAATCTCGTATTCATTCTTTACTTGTAAAAGGAATTTACGGACGTGATTAACTTTCAAATTTTAGTAAATAACATGAGAAATGTAAATAACACGAGAAATCATTGTTATAGTCAAAGTTGGCTGCTCAAAAATATACTTTGATGGCACACGGAAGAAATTAAAGGTGATGCTCTTCTACTGAGCAAAAATTGAAAACGAAACCAAAACAAAAAGAAACTGATTTATGGAGCAAATTACAATTACATGTATTGCTTTACAAGAAGCTCCTATCCCCAAAAAAGCCCCAACAGCAAGCATTAATATATAGAACAAAGAGGGCGTTGTTACCCAATTTTGTCCTTCTATATATATCCGAATTTATCCTACTGAGCTGCTATTTTACTTTTAAAAAAGTCATAATGATAGTTATAGTATTTTTATCTTAATTCGAGTATTATAAGTTCATCCTTTACCTTTATTACATTTTTTGCTATATATTTATTCGTTAAATTAATAGTTTTCGGTAATACAAGGCATTATAATTTATTTTTTAACTTGTTCAAGTATATTTACATAAATGTGTATTTATTTAAATATTTATTTCCGCTTTACAAATTTTATGTAAGCATGTGAATTACCTTTTGTTAATTATCTTCTCTCATTATTATAATTACGTTATTTAACTTAATATTGTCATTATTTATATTATTAGTGTCATCATTGGTATTGTTGTTTTTATTATTACTAGTATTAGGGTACACGCGTTGTGCGTGTACCTCATATCAATGAATATATATTCTAATGAAATTAGTTAATTATTATTAAAAATTGAGTTATAAAATAAAGATTAAAGGCAAAACTGTCAGTTAATTGAAATGGAAATTAACATGCAAAAGACATGACCATATGGAAGCAATACTAATTTGGTTAGTAAGATTAATAGCCCGCTTGGTCAAGCTGTAAAAATCGGCTTATTTGAGAAGTGTGTTTTTTTCAAAAGTGCTTTTCTCAAAAGTACTTTTGGTGAGAACCAGTTTGTGTTTGGCTAATTAGTTTAAAAAGCACTTCTGAGCAGCAATTAGTGTTTGGCCAAGCTTTAAAAAACTGCTTCTAAGTGTATTTTTCTCAAAAGTGCTTCTCAAAAAAGTGCTTTTGGAGAGAAGCTACTTTTTTCTGCTTCTCCAAAACTGCTTCTGCTTCTCCTTCTCCTCAAAAGCACTTTTTTTCCTTTCAAAAGCTTGGCCAAACACCTCAATTTTTGGCCAAAAGTGCTTTTGGCAAAAAAAAAAAAGCACTTTTGGCCAAACAGGCTATAAGATGTAAAAGAGAGAAAAAAAAATTAAGGGCCCAAATGAGAAATGGTATACCTTTTTACTTTGAAGCTTCCAAGTTTTAGAATCTTGAAATGAAAAGAGAAAGGTTAAGTTACAAAAAATGCATATAAAGAGTTGGAAAAGTATAAAAGCGTAGCTAATTGAGTAAGATAGGTGAATTCCAGTTTAATGCTTAGAAAAGAAGACTGTAGCTATAAAGAACCCAAAAAATATTTAAAAATATTTAAAAATATATGAAAGAAAGAGAAAGAAAAGTGATTGACAAGAGTTAAAACTGATAATGATACGACAAATGAAAGGTGACGCTATGAAATTTTGGTACTCTTTGAAAAATAGAATTCTTATTGAATAAAAATATAATTACTCTTAAATATTTAAAATTTGAGATAAACTAATATTTGAAAAAATATATACTGCAGCTAATATGGAACGAACGTTCTTTTTTGTTTGGAAAATTAAGTACTTCGAAGGTAAGATAAAGTTATACAAGGGAGGATGGTGTAGAGGAAGATAATACATTAAAGATTATATGTATAAGTCTCTCTTCCTCTACTCACTTAGCCGATATATATTATCTCATCTACTTTAATAATTTTTAGATCTATTTTATCATGAAGTCATTTTCTTTATTTATCCATAACGTGGTTTTTGCCTTGTGATGGACTGATTGGCAGACTTTTATTATATCTTTGCGTGCAATAATAAAGCACACCATCTTTTCCTACTGCTATATATATTAAGAACATTTTTGTTGTTGGTTACTGCTTTAGTTTAGTCCTTAAAACTAATGAAGGCTAATAATATACTAACTCAAGAAATGAATAAATTATGTTAGCAAAGTCCTAAATTCAGCAATTGATTATAAAAATATGCCTCACACCTGGTTGTGCAGTGGACAGTTGAATTGTTTGCATTGTGACTCATTAAGCACATACATGTACAATTAATTAACGTTAGTCATTTTTGTTTAAAAATACCGTAGGCCTCATAATCCTTTGAATATTTGTAAGAGGTAGTTAATTGTGTTCTTATTCATGTTGAATTGATATCTCTTCCAAATTTTAACGGTGGATAGGACACTAATGAATTGGTATTAGAATTCCATATAAATGTATGTTAGAAGGAGGTTTTTGATGTTAGCAATTTTATCCAACAATTAATTTTTTGAAGAACAATCATTAATTGACACCAAACAAAATTAATAGAAAAGAGTCTTAATGTGCATAAAAAGCAATTTTTTAAATAAAATCTCGACTTTAGCTTCTTTTTCTTTTTTTCTTTTTGTTTATTTAAATGGTCAAAATTCTATAATTGGGATGTTAAAGTGCCATGCATATGCATAATTGACTTCGAATAATTAAATACTTTTCATAAATTTAAGCACTAATGATGAGTACAATTTTATCCATTATCAAATATGACGGTATAAATTTTAAAGAGAAAGCAATGGCTAAAAGAAGTGGGAATCAAAGATAACTTTTCGAATTTTGTTAACTGTTGTAGCCTTCTAAAAAATCTTCTAACAGCCAAAGAGTGTGTAACTTTTGTATTTTTATAGTTATGTAAATGTGTGTATTTTCTGTATTCATATTTAGAGTGAAATACCGAAAATTAGAGTTTTTCTACCCTAATTCGGTGTTAGAGCCCTGAGCCGCCTCAGACTCTTTGTCCAAACATCGCAGAAAAAATTAAGTTATTGTAATTAGCAAACAAAAGAGAGCACTATGTAATTGTACTGTTCGTAAAGAACACCTGAGTATACCGGAAGACTGAGCTAATTAAGAATATTTATGTTTATTAGATGAAATTGAATACCTCAGTTTATCTGTAATACTCTTTCAGATTAAATCAAACCTTTGTCGGATTTCACATTCTTGGCACAAAGAACTTGTGAGTTATAATTGATAATTTTCACCAAACGCAGAAATCGAAAGACTCAATAAACAAATATTTTAATATAGTGTAACGAGCAAAAAAATCAATCATATTTTAATGCCAAAATTTTACGGTATAGCTAGTTTTCGGACTAGTCAATCACAAATAGCCAGCATTTACCAAGTCAATCAAAAATAGCCACTGTTTTTGTCACGACCCGGATTTTCCACCATCGGGAGTCGTGATGGCGCCTACTGTCGGAGCTAGGCAAGCCAAGTATTAAAACATTTTCTGATAACATCTCAACGATATAAATAAAACGAGTCATTTAAATAAAAGCGAAAGTCTTAAAAACATAGATAACTGAAAACCAAATGCGGAAGTTTAAATACAACTCTACCCAGATCCGGTGTCACTAACTCACGAACTACTAAAGAGTGCTAAAAACAAGTCTGAATAGAAGTACATCAATGTTTGTCTCGGTACAAGGAAAACAAACTAATAACATAGAAGGGACTCCGGCATGCGGACGTCAGCTAGGCTACCTCGAAAGTCCCTGGACTGAAGTCAGCTCCCGATCAAATCCTACTGCTGAGGCCCAAAAGCTGCTCCTGGATCTGTGCAAAAAAATGCACAGAGTGTAGCATCAGCACAACCGACCCCATGTGCTGGTAAGTGCCTGGCCTAACCCCGGCGAAGTAGTGACGAGGCTAGACAGGACCTACCAAAAATA
>NW_017675987.1:0-3825 GCF_001879085.1 Nicotiana attenuata | reverse complement strand
CTGAGTAACTGGGAGAAAACGTTCTCCAAAAACAACTCTGCAAACTGGTCCCCAAGTCAATGATGGCGACCCTGCAGGTCTGGATAAACATAGCCCTCCACCAAGCTTGGCGGATCCTGCTAGTCGAAAAGTGGCGAAGTCGACCCCATTAGTCTCCACAATACCCATAGTCCGAAGAACCTCATGGCAGCTATACAAGAAATCCTGGGGGTCCTCTGAAGAAGCACCGCTGAATGTGGTGGTGAAGAGCTTGGAGAACCTATCAAGCCTCCACAAAGCATCTGAGGACATAGCCGCTCCATCGCCGGTCTGAGTCACAATACCCGGCTGAACTGCCACAGCTGGCTGAACCACTGGAATCTGAGCCTGGGGAGCTACCTGCTCCGGAGTACGTGTAGCAGGAGTCTGAACCCCTCCTCCAGCCTGAGAAGTGGCTGGTGCTACTGGAAGCAAACCCGCTCTAGCGACGCTCTCCACAAAGCCTACCAATCTGACCAGAGCGTCCTGAAGAACTCGGGTGGCTATGAACCCCTCTGGGACCTGAGCTGGGCCCACCGGAGCTGCTGGGGCTGGAACCTCCTCATCATAATCAACATGAGGCTCCACCTCTGGGACTGCTGCTTGGGGCTGAGCTTTGCCCCGGCCTCGGCCTCTGGCACCGCCTCGGCCTCGCCCTCTTCCCCTCGTAGGAGCTGCTGCTGGGGGCTCGGGCTGCTGCGCGGTAGAAGAGGAAGCACGCATTCTCGCCATCTGCGAAAGAATAGAGTAGAAAGACAATCAGTACTTGAGGAACAGAATCGCACGACAAGAAGGAACAAAAGTGAAATTTTCCTAACTCCGTAGCCTCCAGGGGATAAATACAAACGTCTCCGTACCGAGCCCTCAGACTCTACTAAGTTTGTCCGTGCGTAGCGAGACCTATGTAACCTAGAGCTCTGATACCAACTTGTCACGATCCGGATTTCCCACCATCGGGAGTCGTGATGGCGCCTACTGTCGAAAGTCCCTGGACTGAAGTCAGCTCCCGATCAAATCCTACTGCTGAGGCCCAAAAGCTGCTCCTGGATCTGTGCAAAAAGATGCACAGAGTGTAGCATCAGCACAACCGACCCCATGTGCTGGTAAGTGCCTGGCCTAACCCCGGCGAAGTAGTGACGAGGCTAGACAGGACCTACCAAAAATAACCAGTGCAGATATATATGTATATACAAGTGCAACGAAATAACAGCAGAAAATACCAACTAAGGCGGGGAGGGGACATGCTTAGGGAAAATACAGATGAAAACAACTTATCCGAAGTAAACACGAAACTACATCAGATCTCATAATCTATATAACTGGTCGGCGTGCCACACGATCCCATTTCATAATATATAAGCGGTCGGCGTGCCACACGATCCCATTTCATAATATATAAGTGGTCGGCGTGCCACACGATCCCATTTCATAATATATAAGTGGTCGGCGTGCCACACGATCCCATTTCATAATATATAAGTGGTCGGCGTGCCACACGATCCAATTTCTTAATATATAAGTGGTCGGCGTGCCACACGATCCCATTTCAAATATATAAGTGGTTTCCCGGCAAGGGAGAATACGACTAAGCAGTTAAATCCGGGCAAGGGAGCAACAACAATAACTTACACGTCCCGGCAAGGGAATAATCACATTTCTTTTCTCTTACGTTCATTTCTTACTTCTTAATCAAGTCAAAAATCGAGTCAATGCTCCCAAGAGTTTACACATCATATTTCCTTCTCATTCTCTTCATATCATATAGAAACCATCAATTAACAAGGAAGAGTCACTACCGAATCCCAATTAAGCACAAATAAAGACCCACGGTCATGCTAGACACCGGTATATAGATACTCGTCACCATACCTATACACCGTACTCAACATTTAGCAATTAGCAAATAATACTCTAATCCTATTCCCTCAAGCCAAAGTTAGATCAAACACTTACCTCAAATTCTCCAAAATCAACTCAAGCCTCTAGTATAGCTTTAGCCCTCGAATTCGGCTCCAACTCAGTCAAATCTATGAAATAACTACTTTACAATATTAATAATAGCTAAACAAACTAAACCTGCCTAAATATGAATTTCTAAACTTTCTTCCCAAAATTCCAAAAACCGACCCCGGGCCCGCTTGGTCAAAATACGAGGTTCGAACCAAGTTCATATCACCCATTCACCCACAAGTCCAAATATATAATTTGTTTTCAAATTCGACCCCAAAACGAGGTCTAAATCAAGGAAAATTGAAAAACCCTAACTCTACCCTTTTCCCCCAATTTCAACCCTAGATTATATGATTTAGGCTTAGAAACTTACTAACTAATGAAGGAAAAGTGAAAGAAATGAGTGGGAAATTACTTACTCAAGTGGTCTTGAAGGATGGGGGCTTCAATGGAGTCCTAGAGCTTGGGGAGGAAGAGAGCTCGTGAGAAAATTAGGAATAAACCCGTCATTGTTCTGTTTTTGAACTTTAAAAATCACTAGGCAAAAATTCCCTTCGCGTTCGCGGGAAGGGGGCCGCGTTCGCGAAGGGTAAGCTGGGCAAGTCATCGTGATCGCGTGGAGGCAAACGCGAACGCGTAGAAGAAAAGTGCTGGGGTCTGGAGTTTGGTCTATGCGAACCGGGGTTCGCGAACGCGATGAAGGGAGGATTAAAGCTACGCGAACGCGGGGACTGAGCCGCGAACGCGAAGAAGGGAAAGCCCAAATGTACGCGAAGGCGGGCTGAAGGCCGCGATCGCGAAGAAGGAAAAAGCTGTGCAAAAATTGCAGAAATCTGCTACAATCTCCTAAGTTCAAAACACCCCGGAACACCTCCGAAACACTCCCGAGCCCTCGGGGCTCCTAACCAAACTCACACACTAACTAAACAACCTCATACGAACTTAACCGTGCGATCAAATCGCCAAAACAACATCAAAATCAATTAATCAAACCTCAAAATCTTCATTTTTCATTCTAACTTCATAAACTTCAAATCTTTGATATTTAGGTCCGAAACACGTCAAATGACGTTCGATTTCAACCAAATTTCACAGAAAGCGCTTAAACCATATATAAGACTTGTATCGGGCGTCGGAACCAAAATACGAGCCCGATACCACAGTCTTTTAATCAATTTTCATTTCTATTTTCCTTAATAATTTTAGAAAAATAATTTCACAGAAAAATTCATTTCTCGGGCTCTAGACCAAAGTCAACTTTAATCATTTTAAAGCCACATTTTGAAATTTTTCACAGAATTTAACATATAAGCTTTCCAGCTACGCGCCCGGACTGCGCACGCAAATCGAGGCAAGTAAAAATGAGGTTTTCAAGGCCTCGGAAGCACGGAATGAAAGAGAAAACAGGTAATGACCCTTTGAGTCGTCACACTCTCCACCTCTAAAACAACCGTTCGTCCTCGAACGGACAAAAGAAAGAAGTACCTGAGTCGGGAAATAGATGAGGATAACGGCTCCGCATAACAGACTCGGACTCCCAGGTCGATGCCTCAGGAGGCTGACCTCTCCACTGAACACGCACTGAGGGAAAACTCTTCGACCTCAACTGTCGAACCTGCTGCTCTAGAATAGCTACTGGCTCCTCCTCATAAGACAGATCCTTGTCCAACTGGACAGTGCTGAAATCTAATACGTGAGCTGGATCGCCGTGATACCTCCGAAGCATGGACACATGAAACACTGGATGCACGGCTGACAAGCTAGGCGGCAAGGCAAGCCTATAAGCCACCTCTCCCACACGATCGAGAATCTCAAATGGACCAATGAACCTGGGGCTAAGCTTGCCCTTCTTCCCAA
>NW_017675986.1:49030-54635 GCF_001879085.1 Nicotiana attenuata | reverse complement strand
GGTTGCAGACAGTAAAGTTCTCAATTTGAGAAAATTTAACTGGATGATGCACATAAATAAGAGAATAGCTGAGGAGAAAAGGAAACTCAAGGAATTACATACAGAGGCTACTTTCATAGCATTCTACAAAGTTAGTGAGATTACAAACTTGTGTGAAGCAGTCACATATAATCCCACTAATGCACAGCAGGGCGATTTGATGGTCCACGGGTTCTCAAAGGCTTCTTGGCAGCACATGGTCTTCAGAGCAATTGCAGCAGATAGGAGGGGAGATTTCCAGGAGCAAAGCCATTTCACCAGCATGAAGCACCTCAATTCAGGAACATGCAAGACCAATCAACCACGAAATAGAGTAATTAGGGAAATTTGGTACAAAAATAAAGAACACAAAATGGATATTGAACATATGATAAGGGGGATCGATGTTACCTATGTGAGTTACAGACCGAAGTGGATGGACATAAGGAGTACAATCTTCAATGACAGCACGGATCCAGGTACATGCAGGAAGTTTCAAAGAAGAAATGGAGTTAGAACAGTGGATTGGAGTGGGAAAGATGAAGATAAAACTCAAATGAAAGAGAGAGAGAGGATACAGTATCTAGAGGAGCTTCAGATGGAGCAGAGGAGTCTGTGGAGAGAGGTAATGTATTGGGGAAATGGAATAGGTAGAGGGGAGTGTCGGTGTGTAATGACATATACGATATACAGGGGCACGTGTCGGGTGAAGTCAAGGATAAATCAAAGGGTGTTTATGCAATTTATTATGGTGGAAAGAGAAGTTGGCTATTCACGTAAATGCAATCTGATGGGAGGTGGCTATCAGTGTAAGGTGGTATCAGTTTGGGCTGGTTGTAATAAGGGGTCAGATAGGTATTTGGGCCTTATTTTGAAGAAAACAATACTGGGTTGCGGGAATAGTCATTATATGTGGTATACATATATGTGGCTATTTGCTCAATTTAGTAATAGGAAGTATTGGGCTGGTGGTGCAAGGTGGAGGCTGTTTATGCAAAGCAGTAGGGTGTTTGGGCTAGAGGCGCAATTTAGAGGCTGTTTGTGCAAATCATATGCACTTGCTGGGCTGGCCGCACATTCAACAGTGGCCAGTGGCTATTTCTGCAATTTCAATAGTGGTCATTTTGGGCCAGATGCTGCGGACTTCAATAGATTACAAATTTGGGCTTTTTCTTGGACTATTTTTGAGGCAATTTTGAGTAGAATTTTTGTGATATCAATTTTGAGTATAATGCTCAATTTTGATAATAGGTCTTATGTAGTATTTTATTTCATTTTCGTACATCCGTTAGGATTTCATGACATTGTGCTTGTTTGTTTTATTTATAAATAAAAACTAACCCTAGGCCATGCCTAGTGGATTGCTTAAAAAAAAAAAAAAAAACCCAAACCCGCGAACGCGTTGGAGTCTAGAGAGAGAGGCTCTGGCAATTTTCCACTCTTAGAGAGAGAAAGCTTGAACATCGCTGCCATGGCCAATCTGGCCGGCGGCCAGCCATCTACGCCGGCTGGTCAGCCTCCCATCACGTCTGCCCAGCCCCCTACAACCTCTAACGACAATCCCCAGCCACCAAANGAAGGTCAAAACTCGAGTGAAGGTTCTCACAGGAAATTACGCTGAGGTACAGCAGGGTGAGGTCGATGGTGTCACTGAAGCTTGGCAACATAGAATCTTCAGAGCAATTGCAGCTAAACAGGAGTGTCGTCAGATCCATCTTCGTTTCTCCAAAACGATGCACAATGATCCAGGTACATTCAAGCGTATTCAAACAAGAAATGGAGTTAGTCAAGTTGATTTGAACAAAAATGAAGAAGACAGAAGAGAGAAGGAAGAGAGAGGAAGTCGATATTACCTAGGTCGGCTAATGGTGGAAATGAGCGGACAAAGGCATACAGATGGGAAGTGTTGTGTAATAAAGAGATGTATAGTGGAATACACGCGTACATTAGGAAAGCTGATAGTGAAGAGGCTATATTTGCAAATACAGAGAAAGGGAAGCTGGGCTAATTGTTGGCTAATTATGCATGTTGGTAATGGACTGGGCTGGATATTGGGCCTAAATAGGAATTTGGACTGTCCTGACAAATGGACAGCATTGCTGGACTGGGTGTTTAATCAAAGGGCATTTATGAGATCAAAGTGGCTAATTTTGCAATTTGAGGGGAGTGGAGACATTACAGGAAACAGTGGCTATTTTTGCAAATCAGTTATGAATTCCAACAACATTGATATGGGTCATTTTGGGCCAACATATGCGGATCATAAAAAGAAAAAATGGGCTTTTGTTTTGGGTACAATTTTTGTGATATCAATGTTGAGTATAATGCTCAATTTTGATAATAGGTCCTATGTAGAATTATATTTCCTTTTCGTAAATCCGTTAGGATTTCATGACACTGTGCTTGTTTGTTATATTTATAAATAAAATAGCCCTAGGCTATGCCTCGTGGATTGCTTAAAAAAAAATCCTAAACCAAACCCTAAACCCTAAACCCAAAACCCATCGTTGGAGTCTAGAGAGAGAGGCTCTGGCGATTTTCCACTCTTAGAGAGAGAAAGCTTGAACATCGCTGCCATGGCCAATCTGGCCGGNTTATGCAAAGCAGTAGGACTCGCGCAAATGGGCTAAAATTGCAATGTGAACAACTGAAAGCAATACAACAGGATATGGTTATTCCGGCAATGTTTGGGCTAGAGGCGCAATTTCGAGGCTGTTTGTGCAAATCATATGTACTTGCTGGGCTGGCCGCACATTCAACAGTGGACAGTGGCTATTTCTGCAAATTCAACAGTGGTCATTTTGGGCCAGCTGCTGCGGACTGCAATGGAGTACAAATTTGGGCTTTTTCTTGGACTATTTTTGAGGCAATTTTGAGTAGAATTTTTGTGATATCAATTTTGAGTATAATGCTCAATTTTGATAATAGGTCTTATGTAGAATTTTATTTCCTTTTCGTACATCCGTTAGGATTTCATGACATTGTGCTTGTTTGTTTTTATTTATAAATAGAAACTAGCCCTAGGCTATGCCTAGTGGATTGCTTAAAAAAAAAAACCCTAATGCAAAAACCCTAAAAACCCTAAAACCCAAACCCTAAACCCGCGATTAGAGAGAGAGTCTCTGGCGATTTTCCAATCTTAGAGAGAGAAAGCTTGAATATCGCTGCCATGGCCAATCTGGCCGGCGGCCAGCCATCTACGCCGGCTGGTCAGCCTCCCATCACGTCTGCCCAGCCCCCTACAACCTCTAACGACAATCCCTAGCCACCAAAAAATTCAAACGATCCAAAAAGTATGAACTATGCAGCGGCAGTGAAGCCTACATCGACTGCCATGCACGATCGTGCATCAGCAGTAGAACCTATCCCCCTTCGACGAGCCCAAGTGTTTCAAGGTCAACCAACAGTTTGCTTTACTGAGGCGGAGGTTGAACGTATGAACGTAATTGAAGGACTGCAATATGCAGTCGTGTGCAAATTCTCGTATGGATGGCCTGAGCTTAACGAATTACGTCGAATAATACCTATTCAATGTGGTATTAAAGGAGAGTGTAACATTGGTTTCTTACGTGAAAGGCATATACTGATTAGGCTCTCATTATGGCAAGATTTTATTGATTTCTCATCAAAAGGTGTTTATTATGTTAAGGATAAGTATGGCGAGGAATATCAGTTAAGAACGTTGATTTACGATGCTAAATTCAAGGCAGGGGAAGAAACTCCCAAGGTCATGGCTTGGATATCATTCCCAAATTTATTACCAACGTACTTTGTTAAAGAGTGTTTGTTCTCGTTAGCATCTGCTGTTGGTAAACCTTTGCACCTAGATCAAGCTACTATTAATAAAACAAGGCCCAGTTGTGCAAGAGTTAAGGTTTTGATTGATCTTATGGCTGATCATCCTAAAAAGGTTCGAATGGACATTGTTAATGAAGCTGCTGGTGAGGTAAGAACTGAGTGGGTGACTATAAATTACGATTACCTTCCTAAGTATTGTAAGGAATGTAAGTTACAAGGTCATGACATGATGGAATGTTGGAGAATTCATCCTGAGCTCATGGCACACAGGAATGAGGAGAAGCAAGATGCAGCAGAATATTCTAGGCAAGGCAATAAGGAGAAAGAAAAAAATAATGCTCCTTTAATGATTCTTTCAAGTGGTAAAGTCGTGGGCAATCAAGGGACACAATGGAAAGAAGTTAGAGATAGGAGAGGGCAAGGAAAGGAAAAACAGATGGAGGCAAATGATAAAATAGGACAAGAAATAGTTCCTATGGATATTCAAAAGGGAGGAGGTTTACATCAGGTACAAACTACTAACAAGTTTGCAATCTTGGAGGTAGAAAACAGTGAAGAGAATGGTAACAAACAACTGATAGTGAGGGAGGAAAGTTGTGTGCCAATAGATAGATTTAAAGCCAAAGATGCAGAGAATAGGAACAGGGTAGATCAATCTAGCACACTTAACAATGAAGGGAACACACAGGCAAGAATTGGAAGCAAGGTTAACCACACAGGAGTGGGAGGAAGTCTTAATTCTATAGCTCCACATGCTACTTCAAGGCCAGAGGAGTTGGTGCAGAAAAAGGTCAACCAAGAAGCAAACATGGGTGATGCAGATAAGAGTCAAAAGGCAAATAATGAGTCCACAAGTCAATGGGTTCATAGGGCATTCAATACTAAGGTAGCAGCAATAAACACATCATGTCATGAAATCCCTTCACAAGACACCTTAGTGGAGGAACAACTGGCTTTAAATGATAAAAAGGAATTTGTAGAAGATCCAGATTTGGAAGTGTTTAAGAGTACTGAAAAGGCTAAAGCTATAGGAGGGAAATTATGGGCAAACCAGACAGAAGAAGCAGATGAAGATGGTCAGATCCCTGAGATACTGCAGAGTGATGAGGAGAGGGGTGAACATGAAGTAGATGAGGAAGATCAAAGTGTAAATGCTGATGCAAAAATTAAATTCACATCCACAGATGTACAGAGTTCAGGCAATGTTATTATGTCAAGCTCACAGTTGCAGGAAAATGCAGCCCAGTTGAATTGTGAAGACAATAATGATGGTATAGTGCTTGGCAAAGTGGTCAATATTAGCATGATAGATCCAGGAGGAACAGGCCAACAAGCAGATAATAGTAATGTAAAAACAAAAGATAAAGTGAGTGAATTTACAGAAGGCATGCAAAAGAAAAAGTTGCAGGATGCAATAGGAATTAATGTCCCAGTGCTTCCTGTACAGATGCAACTCACTGATATGCAGGGAAAGAAGGAAGTTGCTCATCAAACTCATGAAGCAAATATTGTGGAGGTCATACACATTCAAGGGATAGATGAAAATCAGAAAAAAGCAGAACACATAGATAGAGATATGGATGAAGAGTCAACTGCTCAAAATTTCCTTAATGTAGCTAAGCAGGGAGATTTATCACCAAGACATTTTGACCAGGTCAAGTCTGCAGCTAAAGGAAGAAAGAAACAATCAAAGGAGACTTCAAATGCACCAGCAGGAGGAGTTCAAACTAGGAGAACACTGTCCAAATCCCAAAATCTATAATGGATGCTATCATATGGAATGTAAGGT
>NW_017675986.1:46036-48688 GCF_001879085.1 Nicotiana attenuata | reverse complement strand
TGTAGATATGAGTGTTCCCTGGTTGGTAGGAGGAGATTTTAATGTGATATGGGATGAGGAAGAAAAATATGGAGGATTACCTGTGTCTCTCAATGAAGTAGATGATTTTAGACATTGCATGAATACCTGCAACTTGACAGATTTGGGCTTTAAAGGGAGTATCTATACATGGTGGAATGGGAGATCTGAGGAAGATTGTATCTTTAAGAGACTTGATAGATGTTTTGGGAATGCTGAATTGCAACAGACTTTTCCTGGTTTGGAAGTTACTCACTTGTCCAAGACAGGATCTGACCATAGACCAATGTTATTAAAATGTGATATTGAAACCTCTCATATTAAGAAACCTTTTAGATTTCTTAATTTCTGGGTTAAACATGAATCTTTCAAAGAGGTGGTTAAAGAAAATTGGTCAGCAGATTTCAGTGCTAGTCCCTTTGTTATCTTCAACTACAAATTGAAGAAATTAAAGAAAGCACTGTCAACATGGAGTAAAGCTACATATGGGGATATTTTTCAAAGGATTGCAAGCCTAGAAGAAGTAGTCCTGGTGCATGAAAGACAATTTGAATTAAATCCAACAGTGATGAACAGGCAGAGATTACAATTGGTTCAAGCTGAAATGATCAAATATCTTGCTTTGGAGGAAGATTTCTGGAGACAAAAATCAGGTATGACATGGTTTAAGGAGGGGGATAGAAACACCAAATTTTTTCATGCACAGGTCAATGGGAGAAGGAAGAGATTGAAGTTATCAAGAATCCAGGACAGCCTTGGTAATTGGATTGAAGAAGATGAATTAATAGCAGAGGAAGCAGTAAAGTTCTATAAAGATCAGTTCACTGAGAGTGTAGTCCCTTCTACATTTGATATTCTGAATCATGTCCCTACTCTGATAGATGGAGAGCAGAATGAGAGGTTAATAGCATTGCCTACAACAGAGGAAGTGAAGCAGGCAGTAATGGGATTGAATGGGGATTCAGCAGGAGGTCCAGATGGTTTTACTGGTGCTTTCTATCACTCATGCTGGGAGATTATTGAAGATGATGTGGTCAACATGGTAAAATCATTCTTCTGTGGTCAGCAGCTTCCAAAGAGTATTACTCATACAAATTTGGTGCTACTACCAAAGAAGAAAGAAGTAGTTACTTTTGCAGACATGAGACCAATCAGTCTAAGCAATTTTGTAAATAAGATATTTTCCAGAGTCATTCATGAAAGATTGGTTGAAATGCTTCCTAGCTTAATCTCACAAGAACAAGCAGGTTTTGTGAAAGGAAGGAGCATTGTAGAGAATGTACTATTAACCCAGGAGATCATTACAGATATTAGACTTAGAACAAAAGCTGGTCCAAATGTGGTGATTAAATTGGATATGGCAAAAGCCTATGATAGGCTATCATGGCTGTTTCTTACAAAAACACTAAGGAAGATGGGATTTTCAGAAGCCTTCATTGGTATGATTTTTGATTTGGTAGGGAACAACTGGTACTCTATATTGATTAATGGTCAACCACATGGTTTTTTCAAGTCTTCTAGGGGGGTTAAACAGGGTGATCCATTGTCACCAACCCTGTTCATTCTTGCTGCTGAAGCATTGTCTAGAGGACTGAATTCACTGCACTCTAATCTATATTTTTGTGGCTTTGGTTTACCCAAATGGAGTCCAAAAATATACCACCTATCCTATGCTGATGATACTATAATTTTCTGCTCATCTGATGAAACATCTCTAAGGTTGGTGATGGAGGTCCTTAATGCCTATGAAAATGCTTCTGGGCAGTTGGTTAATAAGAGTAAATCAGCCATTTATATGCATCATTTGACAGATGATGATGTGGTAAGTAAGGTAGAAAGAATAACAGGAATACACAAGCAAGAGTTCCCATTCACATATTTAGGCTGTCCAATCTTTTATGCTAGAAGGAAAATGGAGTACTATCAGGGATTGATCTCTAAAATCATGGATAAATTACAGTCATGGAAGGGCAAGCTATTATCTGTTGGAGGAAGAGCTGTTTTGATATCAAATGTACTGCACAGCATGCCAATGCATCTGCTGTCTGCAGTAAATCCACCAAGTAATGTGATTAATAAAATTCATAAGATCTTTGCAAGATTTTTTTGGTGCAGTAATGTGGGTGGAAATACTAGGCATTGGGCCTCATGGAATACACTTTGTCTGCCTTATGAGGAAGGAGGCATAGGATTTAGATCTTTACATGATGTTTCAAAGGCTCTGTTCTGTAAATTATGGTGGAACTTCAGAACTAAGCCTAGTTTATGGAGTTCTTTTATGTGCCAAAAATATTGTAAGAAGTTAAATGCAACCATTGTTCCATGGAGGGATGGATCACATGTGTGGAGAAAAATGTTGGAATGTAGAAATTTAATTGAACACCAAATCCTCTGGAAACTGAAGATGGGATCTGCACAGTTTTGGTTTGACAACTGGACAGAGTTGGGGGCTCTGTACTTTCAAGTTCCCCCTGGTTTTGCAATTGATGAGGACATTCAGAATGTGAGTGAAGTATGCCATGATAGCAGGTGGAATGTGGTGAAGTTATATCAATTATTACCACCTGACTTGGCACAACATATTGTACAGAATATTAGACCTCCTACAGAAGATATGGTGCTGGACATTCCATA
>NW_017675986.1:24013-41787 GCF_001879085.1 Nicotiana attenuata | reverse complement strand
AGATAGTCGATGTTACCTAGGAGAGCTTCAGATGGAGGTGAGGAGGTTCTGGAGAGATGAAATGATTTGGGGATATGTGGTGGATAGTGGGGATTGTCGGTATATTAGGAAATGGGGGGGTGTTTTTAATATGTTGTACAGGTGTTGGAGGGAGTTATACACGTGTTGGGTGAAAACAAGGGTAAGTCAGAGGTTATTTGTGCAATTTAATAGGGTCAACAGGAATTTTGGCTACTCATGTAAATGCATTTGGGTGGGCAGTGGCTATCAATGTAATATGGCTTTCAGTTGGGCTCGTTGTATTGGGCTAGCAGATGAATATTTGGGCTGTTGTGGGAAGGCGTCATTATTGGTCTATCTAAATAGCCATTGTATATGTTTTACATATATGTGGCTATTTGTTAAATTCAGTAGTTGGATTAATTTGGCTGGTGGTGCAAGGTGGTGGCTATATGTGCTAGTTCGGGTGTGTTTGGGCTGGGTAGGTTGGTTAATACTGAGTTGTGTGAATAGCCATTATGTGTTTGCACATGTATGGCTATTTATTCAATTCAATAATTTGTGTATTGGGGTTACTAATGCAAAGGCGAGGCTATTTGGGCAAAGCAGAGGCGGAAATTTGGAGCTGACTACACAGTTGGGCTTGGCGTTTTGGGCCCAGTTGGAGGCTTTGGCTTATTCACTGCATACGGTTGGGCTAACTGTACAATGTGGGAATTTTGGAGTAAACAGTGGCTATTTGTGCAAATCAGTAAATACCTCCAATAGTGGTCTTGTTGGGCCAAAAGATCGGGCTGTTTTTTGGATTAATTTTGAGGCAATTTTGAGTAGAATTTTTGTAATATCAATTTTGAGTATAATGCTCAATTTTGATAATAGGTCTTATGTAGATTTTTATTTTCTTTTCGTACATCCGTTAGGATTTCATGACATTGTGCTTGTTTGTTTTTTTTCTATTTATAAATAAAAACTAGCCCTAGGCTATGCCTAGTGGATTGCTTTAAAAAAAAAAAACCCCAGAGCAAAAACCCCACGACTGAATTCTCTGCCTTCTCTCTACATTCTCTCTCTAGGTGACGCGCAAGCTCGAAGGCAGCCATGGCTGCTACGCCCTCTCCCCAGCCTTTGGCTGTGGGAGAGGCAAACAAAAACACCATTGAAACACGTCCAAACCTCAATAACGAACAGTCATATGCAGCACAACTTAGAGGAAACAAATCTGTCGCAAAAACTACAAAGCTGGAGCTTTGTCCAGTCACCATCGAGCATGGAGTTCCAACTGTGGAATTTACAACTGAAGAAGTGAATGCTTTCACCATCGAAGAAGGCCTCCATCAAGCAGTCATCCTCAAATTCTCATATGGAAAACCTGATCTTCATGAGTTACGACAGGTGATTCCAAAACAATTCGACGTTAAAGGCTACTGCAATATTGGACAATTGGAATATAGACATGTATTGGTAAGGTTTGATTTGTTTGAAGATTTTGTTCAAGCCTTGTCAAGATCCACAGGATACATTAAGTCGAAGGGAGATGATTTTTTCTTCAGATCGTTTCCATGGACAATTGGATTCAATCCAAGAGAAGAAACTTCAAAGTCTGTTGTGTGGATTTCGTTACCTAATCTACCTGCAAATTTCTTTGCCAAGAAGTCGTTAATGTCCATAGCTTCAGCTGTTGGGAAGCTCTTGCAGTAGACAAAGCTACACAAGATAGAACAAGACCAAGCACAGCTAGGGTTAAGGTACTTCTTGACCTACTTGATAAACAACCTAAGAGGGTTAGGATCAATATTGTTGATACAAACTCTGGCAAGGTAGTTGATCATTATCAAGAAATCGTCTATGATAATCTCCCAAGTTATTGTACCTACTGTAAGCATCAAGGGCATATTGAAAAAGCATGTCGCTGGAGGATCGATGAAAATAAAGATGGTGTAACTGTCGTGGATGCAAGTGCAGACCTGGGCAGCATTGACAAATTGCAAGGTGATGCAAGGGAGTATCTTAATGCTAAAAAGGCTATGCAACAACGTGGTGAATCAACAAAACAAAATCCAGTCGATCAGCAGGTGGTAAAATTAACTGATGTTCAAATTGCTATTGGAAATAACTCCAATATGGTGGTTAGGGCAGCTGATGATACGTATGGAAATCTTGCTACAATGGCTAACAAAGACCTTACAACAGATACTAGTATAGGGGATGTCACAAAGAATGATAAGGGACCACAAATTGGAGAACAAAAACAAGTTTCTATTAGGAACAATGAGAATATGCATAATCGAACAGGAGAAAGTTACAATCTTGGTGATGGCACATGGATTGATAAAGGTCCATCTCAACCTTCTCGTGATGTCCCTGCCAGAACTGCCTTAGCAAGGATCTCCAATGTAGTTAATCCAATAGTGGAAGCATACGATAAGCTGGCTGCTGCAGCAAAGATTATGTCAACAGATGCTGGTCAGTTACAACAAGGCAATGGAGGTTCAAATAAAGGATCCCCAGGACTGGTCATGGTTGATGTTGGACCATTGACTGCAGGTGGTGAAATTGGGAATGAGGGAATTGATCAAACTCTAGCTGAAGGTCAGCAGCAAAAAAGTCCAAGGCAAATCTCTGACAAAGTAGATGTATCCCAGACTTCAGGGATTAAAAAAACTGAAGTTAAGTCTGCATTACATGAATATATTGAGGGGAAGGTAATTGAGGATGGTAAGGGAGATGACCTGAGTAAAAAGGGAGAAATTTGGAACGTGGTTACAGGTTCTAAATCGCCTGTAAAGAGAGGGGGTTCACCAAAGTTACAGGAGCCAGGTGTTCGACCTAATGCCTTGAATATTGTTTCTAGATCAAACTCTTTTGATGTTCTTGCTACTGTTAGGGACGTTGAAGATGGTACAACTGGTTTAAATGATAGGGAGATATCCAAAAAACATGGTCCAATGGCAAATTGCTGAACAAGGAGAGGCAAGGTAAGACTGATTTAGAAAAAAATTTGAATGCTCGACCAAATGACTCAAAGAGTAAATTAGGGAATGAAGTAATGAGTATTCAGGCTCATAGTTCGAATGTACCTACACTGCTTTTTCCAATTCCACAGGTTGAACAAATTATTAAAGATGCTCAAAAGGAAAATAATGATTGTATTAATATCATGGTTAAACCACCTTTGGTTACCCTAAATACATCCGTATTGAGGTCCCTTCACAGTCAATGGAATCTGTTTGGTGAAACTGAAGGTGATGCTGGGCAGATTATGGTCTCAACGGGGAATAACAATGAGGTTATACATGCAAAACTTTAGGCTTGATGGACTAGCAAGTCCAAGCTTCGGAAAGATCAAAGGGAGGATGATGATGAAGAAGATTGGGTGATGGTTTTGTTGGTTTATTCATCAGAAAGAGGTGATCATGAAGTTGATTATGATAGTGTTGGTGAGGAGATTGACTCATTAGCAATGGTAACAGCTGATCGTGTGCCAGCAGCAACTTCAAAGAGTCTCTTGAACCTTAATGCTCCTATTTCTTTCCTAAAATTCTTCAAACCCTAATATTCAAAATATAGTACTATACCTACAGGCACCGCGCAGCAGGAACAGCAGTTTAGTCCCAACGACCTAGTTACTACACCTCACCTACTGGTGCTGGAACAAATAAATCAACACAAAAAACTGGGCAGTTGCAACATGGGACAACTAGTACTTCAATGCAGGTTAACACAGCTGGTAGTCCTATTGATGATCGAGAAGTTACAGCAGCAAAATCTGGGCAGAAAGCTGGACAGAAGCAAAGTGTTAAAATCAGTCCAGTTATTTCAGCGGAGGAGAGAAAGCTCTTGGATGCAATGGTAAGTTCTAGTACCTTAAATCCAATTAACTCGTTAAACCATACAGTGGGTAGTACTGGACGCATGAGTAGAAGCAAAAAAATATGCAACTCAATGAACAAAATCAAAGCAAGGCAATAGTGGACAAAACTCAGGGAAATACAATGGTGTCACTTGGTTTTGAACAAAATATTATACAACCAGTACATTTGGGGAAAGACATGTATGAAGAAGGAGAGGAAGATGCAATGCTACAACAGTGTAGAGTAGAGGCGGCAAGAAAAGGTGATTTATCACCAATGCATAGTGGAAAAACAAAGAAGAATCGCTCAAGGGACAAAAGTTGGGATGGCAGGGTGAATGAAGATCCAAAGATAAGGAGGCTTCCAATGAGAAATGCAAAACAAAAACAGGTCACTCAAACCACATCTACAAAGTCCAATCATTCAAAGAAAAAAGCATGAATTTTGAAGTCATTTTGAAAATAGTTGGGGACGAAGACAGGAATCTACAAATTGAAGATTTCACAATACTAGAGAAAAGAGAACACCATGGTGGTTTCTTCATCTTGTTATTCTATCATCACATTAGCATAGTTCTATGTAATATCATCACGGAGTATGTTATAAACTCTGTGATGATCATAGAGTATTTAGTTCTAGCTAGTTCATTTTTTCTACATGCTTGTTAGTAGGTGAGGCTTTTTATTTGCCTCAATAGGATTAGTAAGGTAAGGTTTAGCTTAGTTTGTGTTGAACTGCTTAAAGGCAATACTACTAGTGCTATTGTCCCCCTTATTTGTACTTGTCCTATGTGGTTCTTTTATTCTTTTTTTTAGTTATTAATAAAACTAGCCCTAGGCTGCTGCCTAGTGGATTTGCTAAAAAAAAAAAAAACCCTAAACTCCAAACCCCCGAGAGGCTCTGAGCGATTTTTCTCTGCCTTCTTTCTAGAAAAGGCGATTTAGAGATTCCGGCCGGCGGCCAGCCATCTTTTCCGGCTGGTCAGCCCCCTCTAACGTCTGCCCAGCCTTCTACTACACCAAACAATAATTCCCAACCTTCAAATCCATCTAGCGATAAACCAGCGCCCATGAACTACGCTAAAGCAGTAAAGCCTACGTTAAACAATGCTGCCATGCACGATCGAGCAGTGGTTACAGAACCAATTGCGCTTAGAAGAGCTACATTGCATCAAGGACAACCTTTGGTTTGCTTTACTGAAGCAGAAGTGGAACGCATGAACGTGATCGAAGGTTTGCAGTATGCAGTGGTCTGCAAATTCTCATATGGTTGGCCGGAGATTAACGAATTACGTCGTATCCTTCCTATTCAATGTGGCATCAAGGGTGAATGCACAATTGGGTATTTACGAGATAGGCATATCTTAATAAGACTTACACTATGGCAGGACTTCATTGAATTTTCATCAAAGGGAGTACATTATGTTAAGGACAAGTTTGGAGATGAATATCAATTTAGAACGTTGATATATGATGCTAAATTCAAGGTTGGCGAGGAGACACCAAAAGTTATGGCATGGATTTCTTTTCCTAATCTGTTGCCAACATATTTTGTTAAGGAATGCCTTTTTTCATTAGCTTCTGCAGTTGGTAAGCCATTACATCTTGACCAAGCTACACTGAACAAGACCAGACCAAGTTGTGCACGTGTGAAAGTATTAGTTGACTTACTAGCTGATCTCCCTAACAAGGTTAGGATGGATATTGTTAATGAAAGCACTGGAGAGATAAGAACTGAATGGGTGAATATCAAATATGACTATCTTCCTAAATACTGCAAAGAATGCAAGCTACAAGGGCATGATCTGTTGGAATGCTGGAGGGTGCATCCTGAGCTTATGGTAAGTAGGAATGAGAAAAACCAGCCTGGTGTAGATAAGGAGAAGAGTAAGAATAACAACCCTTTGATGATTCTATCAAGTGGGAAGGTTGTTGGCAATGTTGGAACTCAGTGGAAAGAGGTGAAAGATAAAAGAAATCAAGCTAAAGATAAGCAGAATGGGGAAGGAACAAAAAATGGGAAGGAAGTAATACCAGTGGATAATCAAGTCTCCATGATGCCTCAGCAGATGCAGACAAACAATAAGTTTGCAGTACTAGAAGTTGAAACAAGTGAAGACAATGCAAACAATCAATTGGCCTTGGTAGAAGAGCAGGTGGTTCAGAATACAAGTGTACACACAAAGGAACCTGGAACTTTGAATCCTACAGCACCTATTTTTATTCCTGCTTCACCTGGGAATGAAAAAGGAAATAGAGGAGGAAACAAAAAGCCAGTAACAGAGCCAGCAGGAAGTTCAACACCAGCAGGCAACAACAAACACAAGAGCAAGGAAGGGCCAAAGCACCAAGAAATAAGGAGAACTGATCATCAGAACAAGGAAACAACTGCCTCATGGGTACAAAGAGCATTTAAAGATAATTTAGTTCTCACAAATACATCTGTGCAAGAAGTTCCATCTCAGGATACTAGGGTGGACCTGACACTTGCAAAAGTGACTGACAAGGAGAACCTAGAAGATGCAGAATATGAAATTTTCAAAAGCAAGGAAAGAACAAATTGGAAGGGAGGAAGGATGTGGTCAGATCAAGATGAAGAAGATACAGAAGAAGGAATGATCCCTGATATTATGCCAAGTGAAGAAGAAGATGGTGGAGACAAAGGAGAGGATGAAGATCAAAGTGTAACTGGGAAAAACAAGGAGATAAAAAGGACAGAAGGGCAAGGAGTAAATAATATAGAAGGTAAAGGCAATGATCAGCAACACAGTAATGACAAGGAGAACAACATTGTAGCAGAGAAATCTGTAACACATGGACCAGATAGAAATAGCATAGATCCAGGTGGAACAGAACAGCAGAAGGACATTGATGTCACTGTGAGACATACAATAAGTAATGTCCAAATCACAAAGAAGCAAGGGGGTGAAAATCAGGAAGCCAAAGACCAAGCAGCCAACAAGGAAAGTGATGAACAGGCAATGATTCCCATGCAGCAGAACAACATAGTACAAGTAATTGCAGAGGTAGCAGCTATTGGGCCTGAAGGAAAGGATATGGATGAGGAATCCACTGCTCAGAACTTTCTCAATGTGGCCAGACAAGGGGATTTATCTCCTAGGCATATTGAACAAGCTAAATCAGCAGCAAAGGGAAGAAAGAAACAACCAAAAGACACTCCAGTTGTTCCAGCAGGTGGAGTTCAAACAAGAAGAACACTGTCCAAATCACTCAATCATTAATGGATGCTATCATATGGAATGTTAGGTCAGTGAATACCATGCAGGCTTTTGAAAGACTGATTCTCATGCATAGACATCATCACTTTGAATTTATAGGAATTATAGAGCCTATGCAGCAGTCTAACAAAGTGGAGAGGTACAGGAATAGAATTGGTTTGGCACAGGCAGTGGTCAATGTTTCAAACAAAATATGGGCTTTCATAGATGAAGTTTTTGAGGTGACAATTCTCTACAATATGGTGCAGCAATTGACTCTAAAGCTTTTTCACACTGAAACACATGTGGAACTTATACTCACACTGGTTTATGCTAAATGTGATCCTATAGAAAGGATAGAACTGTGGGATTCCCTATATGCAATGGCAACAGATATGACAAGTCCATGGCTAGTGGGAGGAGATTTCAATGTCATATGGGATGAGGAAGAAAAATTTGGAGGGCTACCTGTTTCTTTAAATGAGGTAGATGACTTTAGACATTGTATCAATACTTGTAATTTGGCAGACCTAGGATTTAAAGGGAGCATCTATACATGGTGGAATGGCAGATCAGAGGAAGACTGTATATTTAAAAGATTGGATAGGTGTCTTGGAAACATGGAATTGCAGCAGACATTCCCTGGCCTTGAGATCACACACTTATCCAAGACAGGGTCTGATCATTGCCCCATGTTATTGAAGTGTGACATAGAGGTTGAACCTATTAAGAAGCCTTTTAGATTTCTTAATTTCTGGACAAAACATGAAAATTTTAAGGCAGTGGTTAAGGAGAACTGGTCTGCTGATTTTGCTGCAAATCCATTCATCATGTTTAACCACAAGTTAAAAAAGTTAAAGAAGATACTGTCATCATGGAGCAGATCAACCTATGGAGATATCTTTCAAAAGATAGCAAGCTTAGAGGAGGTGGTCCTAGTACATGAAAAACAATTTGAGGCAGTTCCAACTCAGATGAATAGGGAAAGGTTACATAAAGTCAAGGCAGAATTGATTAGATACCTGGCATTGGAGGAGGAATTTTGGAAACAAAAAGCAGGAATGGCATGGTTCAAAGATGGGGATAGAAATACAAGGTTTTTTCATGCACAAGTTAGAGGAAGAAGGAAGAAATTGCAGCTGAAAAGAATTAAGGACAGTAATGGCAACTGGATAGAGGAGGATATACAAATTGCAGAAGAGGCTGTCAACTTTTATAGGGATCAATTCACAGAAGATGTAGTGCCTTCAGTATTTCATATTATGGATCATGTGCCTACACTGATAGATGAGGAACAAAATGAGATGCTGATAGCAAATCCTACTAAAGAAGAAGTTAAGAAGGCAGTTTATGGTTTAAATGGAGATTCTGCAGGTGGACCTGATGGTTTTACTGGAGCCTTCTTCCATACTTGTTGGGATATAGTGGGAGATGATATTTATGCAATGGTTCTGGCTTTCTTCAATGGGCAGCAACTACCTAAAAGTATCACTCACACTAATCTGGTATTATTACCTAAGAAGAAGGAGGTTAATACATTTTCTGATTTGAGGCCTATAAGTTTGAGTAATTTTGTCAACAAGATTTTCTCAAGGGTCATTCATGAAAGGTTGGTGGAACTGTTACCTAATATAATATCTGAAGAACAAGCAGGCTTTGTGAAAGGGAGAAGTATAGTGGAAAATGTTTTGTTAACTCAGGAAATTATTACAGATATTAGGCTGAGGACTAAGGCTGGACCTAATGTTGTGATGAAATTGGACATGACTAAGGCCTATGACAGGCTGTCCTGGCTATTTTTAACTAAAATGCTCAGGAAACTAGGATTTTGTGAGAGGTTTATTGGATTGATCTTTGACTTGGTAGGAAACAATTGGTATTCTGTTTTGATAAATGGTCAGTCTCATGGCTTTTTCAAATCAACAAGGGGTGTCAAACAGGGAGATCCCTTATCTCCAACATTATTTATTATTGCAGCTGAAGCTCTATCAAGAGGTTTGAATTCCTTGCACTTAAACCTATACTTCTGTGGCTTTGGACTGCCTAAGTGGAGTCCAAAAATTAATCATTTGGCCTATGCTGATGATACTATTATATTTTGTTCATCTGATGCTACATCACTGAGATTGGTAATGGAGATTCTGTAGTTATATGAGGCTGCCTCTGGACAACTGATAAACAGGAACAAATCAGCAGTCTATATGCATCATTTAATAGATATGGAGGTGGTCAGGAAGGTGGAAAGGATAACAGGCATTGCAAGGCAAGATTTCCCCTTCATGTATTTGGGGTGTCCTATCTTTTATGCTAGGAGAAAGTTAGAGTATTATCAACCTATGATCTCTAAGGTGCTAAATAAGCTGCAAACATGGAAAGGGAAGCTGCTATCTATTGGGGGTAGGGCTGTTCTAATATCTAATGTTCTTCAGAACATGCCAATCCATTTATTCTCTATTGTTAACCCCCCTAGCTATGTAATAAACAGATTACATAAGATATTTGCACAATTTTTTTGGAGTAGTTCAGTGGGTGGTAATAGTAGACATTGGGCATCCTGGACCACATTATGTATGCCATGTGAAGAAGGGGGAATAGGATTCAGATCTTTACATGATGTAGCAAAGGCACTCTTTTGCAAGCTGTGGTGGAATTTTAGAACTAGGCCAAGCCTGTGGAGTTCATTCCTGAGTCAGAAATACTGCAAAAAATTAAATGCAGTAATTGTGCCATGGAGAGAGGGTTCACATGTGTGGAGAAAGATGTTGGAATGCAGAGATTTGATAGAACACCAGATCTTCTGGAGGATTGGAATGGGATCATCACTGTTTTGGTATGATAATTGGACAAGGCTTGGGGCTCTATATTTCCTAGTCCCACCAGACTTTGTCATAGATGATGATGTGCATAATGTATATGATCTGGTAGAAAGTGGAGCATGGGATGCAAACAGATTAATGCAGATTTTACCTGAAGAACTGGCACTGCACATTATTGAAAACATAAGGCCACCTGATATGAATGCTGGAATAGATACACCCTTTTGGATGCTGGAAAATAGAGGTCAATTTTCTGTCAAGACTGCATGGGAATATTTAAGAAGAAGGGACAATCCTAGAACAGCATATAAAATGATGTGGGTGAGAGGTCTCCCTTTCAAAATTTCTTTCTTTATGTGGAAAGTTTGGAAGGCTAAGTTGCCCCTGGATGATTTTATGAGAAGGCTTGGGTACTTTATGCCATCTAAATGCTGGTGTTGTGCTGCACCTAAAGAGGAATCTTTGGTACACTTATTTTTTACATCTAAGGCTGCTGAAACAGTATGGGGATACTTCTTACCAAGGGCAGGAATTGCAGTTCAAGATTTGACACTTCATCAGGCTATTACAAAATGCTGGACTGCAAAAGTTATTCCTAGACTAAAGCCAATTTTGCAGGCACTACCTTCTTGTATTGTGTGGGAGTTGTGGAAAAGAAGAAATAGTTTGAAATATGGAGAATCGGTGTCAGTAAGTAGGGTGATTTATCAGGTTTCTACTACTTTACAACACTTGGTACAATTAAGGAAACCAGGTTTAAAGATTCCTCACAGGTGGTCCAATCTGTTGTACATGATGGAGCATTATACTCCAACTCTGAAGTATGAGAAGGTGATATGGGAATTTCCTCAAGCTGGCTGGATAAAGGTTAACACTGATGGAGCATGTAGAGGTAATCCTGGGAGAAGCTCTATAGGTTTTTGTTTGAGAGATGAAGCAGGAGAATTAAAATATGCACAAGGGAAGGAGATTACAGAGGGTACAAATACTGAAGCTGAGGCAGCAGCAATTCTGGAGGCCTTGAGAATGTGTAGAGCCATGAATTTCAGTCAGATTTGGTTGCAGACTGATTCACTACTGTTGAAAAACATAATTGAGGGATTATGGAAGCCCCCCTGGTGTATTGTTGATCAGATAGAGGAAATACTGAGATTGAAAGGGGAGTTTAATCTCAGAATATCACATACATTTAGGGAAGGTAATCACTTAGCAGATCATCTAGCAAATTATGCATTGGATGAGGGAGATATGGAATGTTATGGATTTTGGGACCTGGATATTCAAGGTAGAAGATTGGTGAATGAAGATAAGATGCAATGCCCTGTTCTGAGAGTAAGAGTTGCAAGAAGTTAGCAGAAGAAAAGGAGGATGGGGGAGAATTAGAATCAGGAGTTGCCTATAGCCTCACTCATACTCAAATCTGGATAGAGGAGAGTATGAGTGAACTTTTTATTACTAATCTGGTTTTCTTTTTTGCAGGTACAGTTAAACTATCTATATTCTATACTTTAATGAAACCTAAAATGGTGGTATTAGTACTTAGTACTCAGTCCATTTGGGTAGATTTAAGTATAGAATATAGTATAGTACCAAAGGCATTCAAAGAGAGAGTGGCAGAATCAGGGAAGTGTTGTCTTTCACAAAGGATAACACTTAGTCACACACAAAGAAGAAGGAAGAATACACAGAAACACAGATTGCAGACATTGGAGTTCCAAATCATAGGAAGTCAAATGGATGATGCATCTGTGGAAAAGGGAATCAGTTCATATGGGAAATTTCAAGGAAATACATACATGGTGTCATGCAATGTCCAAATCCTTTGGGAGGAGGACATGAAGATCAGAGAATGTTTGTTACAGATTAAAGCTCCATTAATCTGTTGTTATACAGGTAAGTGGACTTTGTTATTGTTTTATGGTGTAATTGAGGTTCATTTGGTGGTATTAATGCTATGCATTCATTCCAATGGACTTAAATTACATCTAAACAATACCATAAGGACAAAATGTGCATATCATCAACAACAGCAGACACAAAATCAACATACAGTGTATAATAGGCATATAAGTCTAACAGACATATCAACCATATCTATAATCTATGGTTTAAGGTGGCTCCAGGTGGTGGTATTAGTACTACGTACTCAATCCACCGGAGTTAAATTAGACCTAGACTATAGAGTGGTTGCAGAGAACATCAATGGCAATATATCATACAAGATTATAGGTTGTACAAACATGACAATACTGACAGAAAGAAAGGACAAACATGCACAGTTTTTGGGGCTTATACTTGTACAGTTTGCAGACAGTAAAATCATTATTGTTAGTGATTTTAACTGGATGATGCAAAATGACGAGAATAGGAATAAGGACAAGAGGTACAGAAATGAAACACATTTATGTCTTTCTATTACAACAATCTACAAGGGGAGGGAGAGTACAAACTCGATTAAAGCACTCATAAGCAATTCCAATAGGGTACAGCAGGGCGTGGTCGACGGTGACTCTGAAGTTTGGCATTTCAGAACAGCTGTAGCTAAGCAAGAGATTGTGGAAGTCCATCATAACCTCTCCAACGCGATGCACAAGGATCCAGGAACATACAAGAATAATCAGGCAAGAAAAGATGTTAGACCATTGGATTTGAACGAAAATGAAAAACACAGTAGAGAGAAGGAGGAGAGAGGAGGTCGATATTACCTATGTCGGCTGCACTTGGAAATGAAGGGACAAATACATACATATGTGAATATATGTGTAATAAAGAGGCAGATAGTGGAATACACGCGTCCAGTGGCAAAGCTGATGGACAGGAGGCTATGTTTGCAATTACAGGGTGTTAAAAATTGGGTTGGATGGTGGTTATATATCCAAATGGGAAATATTGATGGTCTGGGCTTATTGGTGAGCCCACATGACACGGTTGGGCTGGTTAATGAGCAGAAGGTTGGTTATTTGGCCTGGTTTTTGGACTGCACTGTTATGTGGATAGATTGGATTAGAAAATTGGGTTGGGTTGGAGGTATTGTATCATGGAGTTGTTTGAATAGCCAACATAGGTTTACACATATGTGGCTATTTAATAAACTCAATAATTTGAGGAATGTGGCTACTGAATCGAAGGTGAGGCTGGTCATGCAAATCAGAAGCGGAAAAATGGAGGTTATGGCTATTTCGGCAATGCTGGAGCTGGAGGTGAAATTTCGAGGCTATTTTTGCAAATCACATTTGAATACAGGGCTGACCGTACTGGACAGTGGCTGTTTCTGCAAATTCAACAATGGCCATATTGGGCCAAAAGCTGCGGACTACAATTGTGTCCAAAATTGGACTTTTTCTTGGATTATTTTTGATGCAATTTTGAGTAGAATTTATGTGATATCAATTTTGAGTATACTGCTCAATTTTGATAATAGGTTCTATGTAGAATTTTATTTCCTTTTCGTACATCCATTAGGATTTCATGACACTGTGCTTGTTTGTTTTATTTATAAATAAAAACTAGCCCTAGGCTATGCCTAGTGGATTGCTAAAAAAAAAAAAAACACTGATGGAGCAAGTAGAGGTAATCCTGGGAGAAGTTCTATAGGTTTCTGTTTGAGAGATGAAGCAGGAGAGGTAAAATATGCATTGGGAAAGGAGATCAGAGAGGGTACAAACACTGAAGCTGAGGCAGCAGCAATTCTGGAGGCCTTGAGAATGTGTAGAGCAATGAACTTCAGTCAGATTTGGTTGCAGACTGACTCTTTACTTTTGAAAAACATAATTGATGGATTATGGAAGCCCCCCTGGAGTATTGTTGATCAGATAGAGGAAATACAGAGATTGAAAAGGGAATTTAATTTCAGAGTATCACATACATTCAGGGAAGGAAATCATTTAGCAGATTACTTAGCAAATTATGCTTTGGATGAGGGAGAAATGGAATGTTATGGTTTTTGGGACCTGGATAGTCAAGGTAGAAGATTGGTGAATGAAGATAAGATGCAATGCCCTGTTCTGAGAGTAAGAGTTGCAAGAAGTTAGCAGAAGAAAAGGAGGCTTGGGGTGAATTAGAAACAGGGGTTATTTATTGCATCACTCATACTCAAATCTGGATAGAGGAGAGTATGAGTGAAGTTTTTATTACTAATCTATTTGTCTTTTTTGCAGGTACAGTTATACTATCTATATTCTATACTATAATGAAACCTAAGATGGTGGTATTAGTACTTAGTACTCATTCCATTTGGGTAGATTTAAGTATAGAATATAGGTTAGTACAAAAGGCACTCAAGGAGATAGTGGCAGAATCATGGAAGTGTTGTCTGTTACAAAAGATAACACTTAGTCACACAAACAGAAGAAGGAACAATACACAGACACATAGATTGCAGACATTGGACTTCCAAATCATAGGAAGTCAGATGGATGATGCATTTGTAAAAGAGGGAACCAATTCATATGGGAAATTTCATGGAAATACATACATGGAGTCATGCAATGTCCAAATCCTTTGGAAAGAGGACATAAAGATCAGAGATTATTCAATGTTCCAGATGAAAGCTCAATTAATCTGTTGGTGTACAGGTAAGTGGATTTTGTTATTGTTCTATGGTGTAATGGAGGTTCATTTGGTGGTATTAATGCTATGCATTCATTCCAAAGGACTTAAATTACATCTAAACATAGCACAACGNTGATGCAAAATGACGAGAATAGGAATAAGGACAAGAGGTACAGAAATGAAACACATCTAGGTCTTTCTATTACAACAATCTACAAAGGGAGGGAGAGTACAAACTCGATTAAAGCACTTATAAGCAATTCCAATAGGGTACAGCAGGGCGTGGTCGAAGGTGACTCTGAAGTTTGGCATTTCAGAACAGCTGCAGCTAAGCAAGAGATTGTGGAAGTCCATCATAACCTCTATAACGCGATGCACAAGGATCCAGGAACATACAAGAATAATCAGGCAAGAAAAGTTGTTAGACCATTGGATTTGAATGAAAATGAAAAACACAGTAGAGAGAAGGAGGAGAGAGGAGGTCGATATTACCTATGTCGGCTGCACTTGGAAATGAAGGGACAAATACATACATATGTGAATATATGTGTAATAAAGAGGCAGATAGTGGAATACACGCGTCCAGTGGCAAAGCTGATGGACAGGAGGCTATGTTTGCAATTACAGGGTGTTAAAAATTGGGCTGGATGGTGGTTATATATCCAAATGGGAAATATTGATGGTCTGGGCTTATTGGTGAGCCCACATGTAACTACAAGTGACACGGTTGGGCTGGTTAATGAGCAGAAGGTTGGTTATTTGGCCTGGTTTTTGGACTGCACTGTTATGTGGATAGATTGGATTAGAAAATTGGGCTGGGTTGGAGTTATTGTATCATGGAGTTGTTTGAATAGCCAATATATGTTTACACATATGTGGCTATTTAATAAACTCAATAATTTGAGGAATGTGGCTACTGAATCGAAGGTGAGGCTGGTCATGCAAATCAGAAGCGGAAAAATGGAGGCTATGGCTATTTCGGCAATGCTGGAGCTGGAGGTGAAATTTCGAGGCTATTTTTGCAAATCACATTTAAATCCAGGGCTGACCGTACTGGATAGTGGCTGTTTCTGCAAATTCAACAATGGCCATATTGGGCCAAAAGCTGCGGACTACAATTGTGTCCAAAATTGGACTTTTTCTTGGATTATTTTTGATGCAATTTTGAGTAGAATTTATGTGATATCAATTTTGAGTATACTGCTCAATTTTGATAATAGGTTCTATGTAGAATTTTATTTCCTTTTCGTACATCCGTTAGGATTTCATGACACTGTGCTTGTTTGTTTTATTTATAAATAAAAACTAGCCCTAGGCTATGCCTAGTGGATTGCTTAAAAAAAAAAAAATTTGTGCAATTTTTAACCAGTGAAGTGACTGCCTTCTCTCTAGAAATAGGCGATTTTTATATTTTAGAGAGAGAAAGCTTGAATTCCGGCAGCCATGGCCACTGTGGCCGGCGGCCAGCCACCAGCGATGGCTGGGCTGCCTCCCCAACACCCACCCACCGTTTCCCAGCCTCCAGCGATGAAAAATACCAATACGCATCCCTACAATTTGCCTAGCGAACAAGCAGCATCTATGAACTATGCGAAAGCAGTGAAAAATATGTCGAACAACACTGCTATGGATGAACGAGCAGCAGTAATTGAACCAATTGCGATTAGGCGAGCTATATTACATCAAGGACAACCATTGGTTTGTTTTACTGAATCTGAAGTGGAACGCATGAATGTAATTGAAGGTTTACAATATGCTGTTGTATGTAAATTTTCATACGGATGGCCTGAAATTAATGAACTACGTCGAATTTTGCCTATTCAATGCGGGATTAAAGGCGAGTGCAAGATTGGTTTCTTACGTGACAGGCATGTGCTAGTTCGATTAACATTATGGCAGGACTTTATTGAATTTTCATCCAAGGGAGTACATTATGTCAAAGACAAATATGGAGATGAATACCAGTTAAGAACCTTGATATATGATTCTAAGTTTAAAGTAGATGAGGAGACACCAAAGGTTATGGCATGGATTTCTTTCCCAAATTTATTGCCAACATATTTTGTTAAAGAGTGTCTATTTTCACTAGCTTCTGCAGTTGGTAAACCTATTCATCTTGATCAAGCTACTGTTAATAAAACTAGGCCTAGTTGTGCTCGTGTGAAAGTTTTGGTGGATTTAATGGCTGATCTTCCTAAGAAGGTACGTATGGATATTGTGAATGAGGATTCTGGGGAGATGAGAACTGAGTGGGTAAACATAAATTATGATTACCTTCCTAAATATTGCAAAGAGTGCAAGCTACAAGGTCATGATATGTTTGAGTGTTGGAGATTAAATCCTGATTTGTTGAGTAACAGAAAGGAACAACAGCAAAAGGACAATGCCAAAAAGGATACTGGAACTAAGGGAAAGAATAAAGATGAGGCACCTTTGATGATCCTATCAAGTGGCAAGATTGTGGGGAATCAAGGTGCTCAATGGAAGGAGGTTAGAGATAGGAGAATACAGGGCAAGGATAAGCAGGCAGCAGATGTGGTAGAGAATAGACCATCAGTTGATAAACAAAAGGGAGGAGCAGCAAAGCAGGTGGAAAGTAATGTTCAGCATGGGAAGGAGATTGTTCCTGTTGATAAGAATAAGGTCCAGGTGCATACCACTAATCAGTTTGCTATTTTGGGGGTAGAAGAAGGGGAGGATAATACTAATAAT
Source organism: Nicotiana attenuata (assembly GCF_001879085.1). Taxonomy (NCBI): domain Eukaryota; kingdom Viridiplantae; phylum Streptophyta; class Magnoliopsida; order Solanales; family Solanaceae; genus Nicotiana; species Nicotiana attenuata. The sequence goes on along the minus strand of NW_017675986.1, from coordinate 24,640 downwards.
CAGTTAGCATTGGTGGAGACTTTGAATGTTGTACCTGTGACAAAGGAATCAGGATTTTTAAATCCTACTGCACCAGCATATATTCCTAATTCTCCTGGGATAAAGAAAGGAATTGATGGGAAAAATAGCACAACAGTCATGCAAGCTGGTAGTGTAAACCAAGCAGGTATTAATAGGCAGAAGGAAATGATTGTGACTACAAATAAAGTCAGTGCAGATCAGAAAAGGATGGAATCTACTGCAGCATGGGTTCAAAGGGCTTTTAAAGGCAATGAAGTGGCAGTTAATACCTCTGTTCAAGAGGTCCCATCTCAGGACACTATGGTAGAGGCAGACTTGGCAAGACATAACCAGGAGAAACAGATTGAGGATACAGATTTTCAAATTTTCCAAAGCAATGAAAAAATAAAGTGGACTGGAGGTAAATTATGGGCAAATCAGGTGGAAGAAGATACAGAGGAAGGATTAATTCCAGATGCAATGCAAAGTGATGAGGAAAATGGAGGGGACACTAAAGAAGATGAAGATCCAAGTGTGAATAACAACCAAAAAGATACAGGAAGTGCAGAGAATGAGATTGCAATCAATGAGAAGGGAAAGCCAAAAGACACAATAACAATAATAGAC
>NW_017675986.1:20126-23422 GCF_001879085.1 Nicotiana attenuata | reverse complement strand
TGATGGCTGACGAGTGCTGCATACTTAGCAAATGCTAAGATCGATCATGATTCAAAAATGAATAAAGGACAGCTTGTGGTTGTCGACAACACAGTTGAACATCAGTCAGCAACTTTGCTACATCAGTCGCACAATTCCTATGTTCCTACATTGCAATTCTCAAGCCCTCGAGTGGAGAAAATCATCAAAGATACTCAATTTGCCATGATGTTGAATGGCAATCCCATGATCAAACAACCTTTTGTTGCCTTGAATACATCGGCTCAAGAAATTCCTTCACAAAGTGGGGAGTCGTTTGGTGAGCATGAGGAGGACTCTGGACAGCAGCTAATGTCAACAGGAAATAATCAACAACCACAAACAGCTAAGATTTCAATTTCTCAAGCATCCACAAATGAGTTAAGTGCATTTAAGGATCAACAAGGTGTGACTAGTGCAATTGTAAAAACCTGGGCTGATCAAGTTGAAGAGCAGGAAGGTGATCCTGATATTGTCCATTCCAAACAACAACAAATTGTAACAGGTGATACTACGGGAAGCTCAAGTGCAATGGCTACAAAGGTGTGGATTTCAGACAAGATCGTGCACTACTGGATACTTGGGCAGTCCAAAACCTCAAAGGTGCGCATATTCAAATGGCTCAAAAACGACTCCACAAAAGGTAAGAGCAAAGAGACATGAGTCAAGTAGTGCAAAGAGAGGAAAAAAGCAGGAACCATTACAGATGATTTTACAAGAAGAAGATAAGCAAAGGCTAGAGCTCAACTTACGTCTTGATATTTATAAGGAAGCAGAAGAAGATGAAGTAACAGCCACAATTGGTGATGTCTCTCCTAAACATAGTAAAATGAAGGAGGCTAATCAGGGAGTAACACTCAGACAACTTCCAATGAGAGCTGCAAAGCAAAGAGGGGTTGCACCTGCCACATCCACGAGGTCCAATAGATCGGAGAAGAAATGAAGAATTTTGAAGATTACTTGAAGATAATTAAAGAGGTGCCTAACGAAGTCCAAACTGAAGAACTCACAAGGTTGGTAAATGAGGGGCAAGACTATAATTTTTACATGTTTTTAGTTTATCACTTTCAAAGCATCATCATTTGTAATAGCGTCGTAGAGTGTGTTATAAACTCTATGGCGATCATAGAATACTTGGTTTTTTCAAGTTCCTATTTTTTACATGCTTGCTAGAAGATGAGGCTTTTTCTTTGCCTCAATAGGTTTAGTAAGGTAAGGTCCATGCCCCCCTTACATGTACTCTTCCTCTGAGGTACTTTTCCTTTTTTTAGATTATTAATAAAACTAGCCCTAGGCTATGCCTAGTGGATTGCTTAAAAAAAAAAAAAACCCTAAACCCTAAACCCTAAGTGATTGGGTAGAAGAAGATGAAGAGATAGCTGCAGAAGCAATAGATTTCTTTAAGGATCAATTCACAGAATCTTCAATACCCTCATCATTTGACATTATCAATCAGGTTCCATCTTTGATAGACACAGAACAAAATGAAGAATTGATTAAACACCCAACACTAGAAGAGGTCAAGACAGCAGTCTTTGGCTTAAATGGAGACAGTGCAGGAGGGCCAGATGGTTTCATAGGGAAATTCTATCAATCATGTTGGGATATCATTGGAGGTGATGTTTTTGATATGGTGAGAGCTTTTTTTAATGGACATGACTTGCCAAAATGTGTGACTCATACTAATCTTGTATTGCTACCAAAGAAAAAAGAGGTCTGCTCCTTTTCTGATCTTAGGCCAATTAGTTTGAGCAATTTTTCCAATAAGGTAGTGTCAAGAGTTATTCATGGAAGATTAGTGGGATTATTACCTAATATAATATCAGAAGAGCAGGCTGGGTTTGTCAAGGGTAGAAGCATTGTGGAAAATATCCTTCTAACTCAGGAGATTGTCACTGATATGAGACTCAGAACCAAGGCAGGACCAAATGTTATATTAAAGTTGGATATGACCAAAGCTTATGACAGACTTTCTTGGTTGTTTCTGACTAAGGTTTTGAGAAAAATGGGATTCACAGAGAGATTCATAGGGATGATTTATGGGATAATATCAAATAATTGGTATTCAGTTCTGATTAATGGTCAAGCTCATGGTTTCTTCAAATCAACAAGAGGGGTAAAACAGGGGGATCCACTATCACCTACATTGTTTATTCTAGCTGCTGAAGCTCTGTCTAGGGGCCTAAATTCATTGCACTTGAATTTGTATTTTTGTGGGTATGGGATGCCCAAGTGGAGTCCAAAAATCAACCACCTAGCATATGCAGATGACACTATTATTTTCTCATCCTCTGATGCCACATCTCTTAAGCTTATTATGCAGGTTCTTGGAGCATATGAATCAGCTTCTGGTCAATTGATAAACAAGACAAAATCAGCTGTGTATCTTCACCATTTGACAGATGCAGAAGTGGTGGAGAAGGTGGAGAGAGTTACAGGGATTAGGAGGCAGGAGTTTCCAATTATATACTTGGGTTGTCCAATATTTTATTCAAGAAGGAAAATGGAGTACTATCAGCCAATGATTATTAAGGTAATGGATAGGCTACAATCATGGAAAGGCAAATACTGTCTATAGGTGGAAGGGCAGTACTCATTGCTCATGTATTACAAAGCATGCCAATCCACTTATTATCAGCTGTTAACCCTCCTACAAATGTGATTAACAGACTTCATAAGATTTTTGCACAATTTTTTTGGAGCAGCTCAGTGACAGGAAACAATAGACATTGGGCATCATGGAGTACATTATGCATGCCAAAGGAGGAAGGGGGGATTGGGTTTAGGTCCCTACATGATGTAGCAAAAGCTCTATTTTGCAAACTATGGTGGAATTACAGAACTAAGCCTAGTTTATGGAGTTCCTTCATGAGTCAAAAGTATTGCAAAAAGTTGAATTCAGTGATAGTGCCTTGGAGAGAAGGGTCTCATGTATGGAGAAAGATGTTAGAATGTAGAGATCTTATTGAGCACCAAATTAAGTGGAATCTAAGAATGGGATCTTCTTTGTTCTGGTATGACAATTGGACAGGTCTAGGGGCTTTATACTATATAGTTCCTCAAGATTTTGGAGTGGATGAATCTGTTCATAATGTTTGTGATGTTGTGGATGGAGAACAATGGGATAATGTAAGGCTACTGGATATATTACCTGAGGAGTATGCAGAACACATCATTCAAAACATCAAACCACCTACAGTGCAGGGGGTACTGGATACACCTTGTTGGATGCTTGAATCTAGAGGCCATTTCAGTGTTAGAACATCATGGGAATACTT
>NW_017675986.1:14371-18390 GCF_001879085.1 Nicotiana attenuata | reverse complement strand
GTGATCTTAAGCATAGAGTTTAGTAAGGTAACAATAAAGGTTACAAGGATTAATACAGAGACTACTGGGATCAATTGCAAATCAAGGATATCAGAATCATTGCAAATGCATTCAGAAGAAGTAATCTTATTTATAAGCTATGGTTTAAGGACTCTTCAGATGGTGGTATTAGTACTATGTACTCACTCCATCGGAGAAAACTTAAATCTAGCTTATAATAGGGTTACAAACAGGTTTAAAACACAGAAGCAAAAAATCTGCAATTTATCAAAAATGAAAGCAGGAATAGCAAATGAACAAGCACAAGATTGGGGCTTTTTAGTTACAGTTCTGACTGACAGTAAATACAAGATACATATTCGACTAAATACAAGATACAAAGGAAAGGAGTTCACGAATTCGACTAAAGACTACACAGGCATCTACTTTAAGGTTCAGCAACAGGGTGTATTGGTACCAGAAGAGAGGTGCTTCAGGGCTTTCACAGCAGGTGCAGTAGCTGGACAGATGATTGATGAGCTTCAAAAACACTTCCACAACACGAGACATACGGCTCCAGGTACATGCATGAAGATTCAAAGAAGCAATGGAGTTAGTATAATCGATTGGAGCAAGGAAGAAGAAGAAAAAGCACAAAACAATGAGAGAGAGAATCGATATTACCTGGGTGATGTTCATGGGAGAATCGATGAGGTCCAAAATTGGTCGACGGAGCCTCTAAAACTGTTGGAACACAGGGTCTTCAGAGCAGCAGAACAGGAGATCTATGAGGTCCATTCTCACTTTACCAACATGATGCACAATGATCCGGAGACATACAAGCAGATTCAAATAAGAAATGGAATTAGTCGGGTAGATTTGAACAAAAATGAAGAAGATATTAGAGAGAAGGAAGAGAGAGGATGTCGATATTACCTAAGTCGGCTACCTGTGGAAATGAATGGACAAATAGATACAGAATGGAGGATAAGTGTAATAAAGAGCAGTATAGTGGGATACACGCGTACAGTAGGAAAGCTGAGTGTACAGAGGCTATTTTTGCAAATTCAGAGAGAGGAAATTGGGCTTTTCGTTGGTTATTCATGCAAATCGGTAATCATAGTGGACTGGGCCTGGTACAATTACAAGCGGATGAAACTGGGCCGGAATATGAATTTGGGCCATATTGCGAAATGGACTGTATTAATATACCCAGTAATGCTGGACTGGCTGTTTGTGCAATGGGCAATTATTATATCATGGTGGCTACATATGCAATTTAAGGAGAGCAGTGAATTTGGAGAGAGCTGTGGCTATTTCTGCAACACATTTGCAACTTTGAATTGGGCTGATGCACCTTATGATGGGCCAGCATTTTTGGGCATTTCAGGAAGATTTTATTGGGCTAGTTTTGATACATTTTTTAATAGATCTCTTGTGATATCAATTTTGAGTATAATGCTCAATTTTGATAATAGGTTTTATGTAGAATTTTATTTACTTTTTCGTACATCCGTTAGGATTACATGACATTGTGCTTGTTTGTTTTATTTATAAATAAAAACTAGCCCTAGGCTATGCCTAGTGGATTGCTTAAAAAAAAAAAACCCTAAACTCCGATTTTGCCAAAAAAAAAAAAACCCTAATGCTGGTGTTGTGCAGAACCAAGGGAGGAAACTACTCAGCATCTGTTTTTCACTTCATATGCAGCAAAGAAAGTGTGGAAATATTTCCTTGGTCATGCAGGTATAGCCACAGAGGGACTCACATTGCATCAAGCTATTATTAAATGCTGGTCTGCAGATGTTATTCCAAGACCGAAACCAATTATGCAGGCCTTGCCATCTATTATAGTTTGGGAACTTTGGAAGAGAAAAAACAGTTACAAGTGTGGGGAGGCAGTCACCATTAACAGAGTTGTATATCAGATATCCACTACACTACAGTCACTCATCAGAATAAGGAAGCCAGGAATGAAACAGGTATCTAATAGGTGGCCAGACATGATTAAGTTGATGGAGCAATATACCCCTGATCTCAAATTCACTAAGGTGATGTGGGAATTCCCTGATCCAGGATGGATTAAAGTGAATACAGATGACGCTGCAAGGGGTAATCCAGGTAGGAGTTCAATTGCATTTGTGGTAAGAGATGAACAGGGTGATGTTCTGTATGCATATGGCAAGGAAATCTCAGAAGGGACAAACACTACTGTAGAAGCAAAGGCAATTTTTGAAGCATTAAATTACTGTATACAGCATGGATATGTGTTAATAGATATACACACAGATTCTATGCTCCTGAAGAATGTCATAACTGGGGAATGGAAACCACCATGGATACTAAGTACAGTGATTGATGATATTAGAGACCTTATGAGAAGTGCAAATGTCAGAATAGCTCACACTTTCAGAGAGGGTAACAAATTAGCTGATTACATTGCAAACTATGCCTTGGATATAGGAGAATTGGAATGTCAAGGTTTTGAGGATCTAGATGTTCAAGGAAGAAGAATAGTTAACTCAGACAAGCTACAATGTCCATATATTCGAGTAGCTGTTTCAAGGACATAGAAAAGGAGGGGAAAGAAAGTTCAAAGGGAAAGGAGTTTGGCAAAAGCTCAACACCAGATCACCATATTCAAATCCTGTTGGAGGAGAATGTGGTGAGTTTTTTCACTAACATGTTTTTTTGTTTTGCAGGTATATTGATTGTACAGGTGATTTATATGTCAATTGACCTTCAGCTGGTGGTATTAGTGCTCAGCACTCATTCCAGTGGAGGGATATTACATATAGGCACTAGTACAATGGCTTGGCAAGGCAGCAGGAGAATGCTTAGAAGAAGTGGGCAGAATGGAGCAGTACATTTGAAAGGTTCACATACTTGTAAACTGCTCAATAAAAGAGACAACAAAATGGTACTACAATCAAGGAAACTGCCCAGAATGTTTAAGAGAATTGGGCACTCCCATAAACAAAATGGGATATGGGATACAGGGAATCAGGCATATGAAGAAAACATCAGAATCAGACATTGGAATACCCAACAGTTTGGCAGATATTATATCCAAATCCTTAGGGAGGAGGTTTTGGTCTGTCCCTTGAACAAATCTTACTTGGTGGTATTAGTACTTTGTACTCAATCCAAGAAGAGGAATTCAAGGGAAGGCACAATACAATGTGGGAGTCATACATCAAACTATCCTAGAGCAAGATTCCACATGCACAGAAATCAAATAACACAAGCTACAGCAGAAGCAAAGCAAGCATATATGTGGTGTGTTACAACTCTAGCAATCATATCTATACTCTATGGTTTAACGAAGCTCCAGGTGGTGGTATTAGTACAATGTACTCAGTCCACCGGGGTGAAATTAAACCTAGATTATAGCAAGATAGCAGGGAATAAAACATCACACAAAATAGCAGGATACCACATTCATGGAAGAAACACAATACCAACAAATACAAAAGACAAGCAAGCACAGATATGGGGTCACTTCGAAGCACAGGTTGCAGACAGTAAAGTTCTCAATTTGAGACAATTTAACTGGATGATGCACATAAATAAGAGAATAGCTGAGGAGAAAAGGAAACTCAAGGAATTACATACAGAGGCTACTTTCATAGCATTCTACAAAGTTAGTGAGATTACAAACTTGTGTGAAGCAGTCACATATAATCCCACTAATGCACAGCAGGGCGATTTGATGGTCCACGGGTTCTCAAAGACTTCTTGGCAGCACATGGTCTTTAGAGCAATTGCAGCAGATAGGAGGGGAAATTTCCAGGAGCAAAGCCATTTCACCAGCATGAAGCACCTCGATTCAGGTACATGCAATACCAATCAACCACGAAATAGAGTAATTAGGGAAATTTGGTACAAAAATAAAGAAGACAAAATGGATATTGAAGATATGATAAGGGGGATCGATGTTACCTATGTGAGTTACAGACCGAAGTGGATGGACATAAGGAGTACAATCTTCAGTGACAGCACGGATCCAGGTACATGCAGGAAGTTTCAAAGAAGAAATG
>NW_017675986.1:0-13421 GCF_001879085.1 Nicotiana attenuata | reverse complement strand
TTGAGTCTAGAGAGAGAGGCTCTGGCGATTTTTTCACTACTAGAGAGAGAAAGTTCGAATTTTTCGCTGCCATGGCCAATCTGGCCGGCGGCCAGCCATCTACGCCGGCTGGTCAGCCTCCCATCACGTCTGCCCAGCCCCCTACCACCTCTAACGATAATCCCCAAGCCACAAAAAAATTCAAACGATCCAAAAAGTATGAATTATGCAGCGGCAGTGAAGCCTACGTCGACTAATGCCATGCACGATCGTGCATCATCAGTAGAACCTATTCCCCTTCGACGAGCCCAAGTGTTTCAAGGTCCAACCAACAGTTTGCTTTACAGAAGCAGAAGTTGATCGCATGAACGTGATCGAGGGATTACAATACGCAGTTGTATGCAAGTTTTCATATGGATGGCCAGATCTTAATGAACTTCGTCGCATTGTTCCCATGCAATGTGGTATTAAAGGTGAATGTAATATTGGCTACTTAAGAGATAGGCACATATTGGTTAGATTGACACTATGGCAAGACTTTGTTGATTTTTCATCAAAAGGCGTTTATTATGTTAAGGATAAGCGTGGTGATGAATATCAGTTGAGAACCCTTATTTATGATGCAAAATTTAAAGTTGGAGAGGAGACGCCTAAAGTAATGGCTTGGATATCATTCCCTAATCTATTGCCAACATACTTTGTGAAAGAATGCTTGTTTTCTTTAGCTTCTGCAGTTGGTAAGCCACTTCATCTTACTTGGCTACTGTGAACAAAACAAGGCCCAGTTGTGCTCGTGTGAAAGTGTTGGTTGATCTTTTGGCTGACCTTCCTAAGAAGGTTAGAATGGACATAGTGAATGAGGATTCAGGAGAGGTAAGAACTGAATGGGTAACTATAAAGTATGACTACCTTCCAAAGTATTGTAAGGAGTGCAAGTTGCAAGGACATGACATGGTGGAATGCTGGAGGATACATCCTGAACTAATGGTAAGTAATACTGCAGAACATAAAGTTAATACAACAGTGGAAAAGGGAGTTAATAATCAGCAAGGTAGAGGATCAGCCCCGTTAATGATCTTATCAAGTGGAAAGATTGTTGGAAATTCAAGTACTCAATGGAAAGAGGTAAGGGACAGTAGAGGAAAAGCAAAAGAAAATCTGACTGAGGGAGTGATAAAAAGTGGCCAAGAAATGGTACCAGTACAACAGAAGAAGTCAGTAGTTCCCAACAGTAAACAGGTGCAGACATCAAATAAGTTTGCAGCATTGGAAGAAGCAGGATCAGGGGATGTGCAGGGCAAAGAATTGGCAATCATTGAGGAGGTACAGGAAATTAGTCATGTAGATCTATCCTCTTCTGCTAAAAGAGGAAAGCAAGCTAGGGCCAATGACAATGCAGGAAAAAAGCAGGTTGATAAAGATAGTCAGGCAGCTACAGGAGCAGCAGCTCAAACAAATCCTAAAAGTCCAGTTACAGAGAAACAAGACACAGTACAACAACAGTTACAGAATAAAGGTAATGCAGCAGGAGTATTGAATCCTGCAGCACTAGATTTTAACATAAATTCAGCTGGTATTGGATCAACTAATGGAGGAGGTGTAGCAAACAGGAAAGGTAATGGAAAACTTGAGAACAAGGAATCCACAGCTCAATGGGTACAAAGAGCTTTTCAGGGCAATGAAGAGGATAACCTTGTAGGAATTAACACATCTTGTCAGGACATTCCATCACAGGATACCTTGGTAGATAGGGACCTATCTAACAAGCCAGAAATCCAGACAAAAGAGAATTTAAATCAAAAGTTGAATGAAAAAATTCAGTGGAGTGGGGGTAAATTATGGTCAGAACAAAGAGAGATTGATTCTGATGAAGATGAAGTACCAATAGGTGCACAACATGATGAGGAACCTATGTATGAAGACAAAGAGGAAGAAGAACAAAGCATAAATGACAAGTCCATTAATACAACTACCAGCAAAGATGATATCATACAACCAAAGGAAAAAAATGGTGCAACAGAAATAAAGGATACAAAAGGCATGAAGGAACAACTACCTACTTCTGGAAAAGCAGGGGAAGGAAGAGGTAGTGATACAGTGGATCCAGGAGGAACAGGGGCTGATGCAGTACAGATTTTAATTTTGGATGACCAGCAAAATAACACCATAGAGTTTAAAGAAAAATTGCAGTCCAAACAGCAAACAGAGGCAGCTGAAGTCACTGTTCCATTGGAACAGGTGCAGATAAAGACTCTAAAGAAGGGGGAAGAACATGCATTGATTTTACACCATCAGCAACAATTAGATAAAATCAATGAGCAACAAATGGAGAATACAAAAGGAGGAGGTCTCAGAACAGGGCAGGATATGGATGAAGAATCAACAGCACAAAATTTTCAGAACATAGGTAGGCAGGGTGACTTATCTCCTAGAGTTCTTGAAAAGGTTAAATCTGCAGCAAAGAACAAAAGAAGCAGCAAAAAGAAACAGTTGCACCTTCAGGAGGTGTTCAGACAAGGAGGACCTTATCTAAATCATTTGCTCAATAATGGATGCTCTAATCTGGAATATAAGGTCAGTCAATACCCAACAAGCTTTTGAAAGGTTGATCAAAATGCACAGGAAACATCACTATGACTTTATTGGCTTGATGGAACCTATGCAACAAATGAGAACACTGGAAAGATATAGAAGCAGAATAGGTTTTGCACAGGCAATTGCTAATGTATCAAATAAGATATGGGCTTTCATTGATGAGGTATATGAAGTTACAATAATGTATAATATGGTTCAGCAACTAACTTTAAGGCTGTTTCACACTGAAAATTATGTGGAAATAGTCCTTACACTGGTGTATGCTAAATGTGATGCCATTGAAAGGATTGAACTGTGGGATTCATTGTATTATATGGCAAATGACATGACAGTACCATGGTTAGTTGGTGGTGACTTTAATGTCATATGGGATGAAGAGGAGAAATTTGGGGGACTTCCAGTTCACATCAATGAAGTTAATGACTTCAGACATTGCATAAATACATGTAACCTGAGTGATCTCGGATTTAAGGGCAGTATCTTTACATGGTGGAATGGCAGGGCAGAAGAAGACTGTATATGTCTAGCTAATTCAGAGTTTCAGCAGACCTTCCCAGGGTTAGAAGTGCAGCATCTTCCTAAAATTGGATCAGATCATAGTCCAATGTAGTTAAAATGTGATATAGAGACCCCTCCTGTGCAGAAACCATTCAGATTCTTAAATTTTTGGGTGGAGCATGCAACATTTAAAGAGGTGGTGCAGGAAAACTGGAAGGCTGATTTCTGGGCTAATCTTTACACATTATTCAATCACAAGTTGAAGAAGTTAAAAAAGGCATTATCTGTGTGGAGCAAAAAAACATATGGAGACATTTTTCAAAAGATAGCAAGCATGGAGGAGGTGGTTATGGTTCATGAAGCAGAATTTGAAGCCAATCCTACAAGGTTAAACAGGCAGAGGTTACAAAAGGTACAAGCAGAACTTAGTAGATTTTTAGCTTTGGAAGAAAAATATTGGAAACAGAAGGCTGGCATGTCATGGTTTAAAGATGGTGATAGGAACACTAAGTTCTTTCATGCTCAAGTAAGAGGTAGAAGAAAGAAATTGCAACTATCCAGAATTCAAAACAGTCAAGGTGTTTGGATAGATGAGGAGGCAGCAATAGCTACAGAGGCAATTCAATTCTTCCAAGGTCAATTCTCTGAAACCACAGTACCAACAGCTTTTGAAATAACAGAGCATGTTCCTTCTTTGGTAGATTTGAATCAAAACCAGGAATTAACAAAACAGCCATCCTTAGAAGAGGTAAAAGCTGCAGTATTTGGACTAAATGGAGATAGTGCTGGAGGGCCAGATGGTTTTACAGGTAAGTTCTATCAGTCCTGTTGGGATATTATAGGGGGGGACCTTTATGATATGGTTAGAGCATTCTTTAATGGGCATGATCTACCAAAATGTGTGACTCACACAAACTTGGTGTTGCTTCCAAAGAAGAAAGAGGTATGCACATTCTCTGATTTGAGACCCATCAGTCTCAGTAATTTCTCCAACAAGGTGATTTCAAGAGTGATTCATGATAGGGTGGTGGGACTGCTACCTAACTTAATATCTGAAGAACAATCTGGATTTGTTAAAGGAAGAAGCATAGTGGAAAATATTCTACTTACACAAGAGATTGTCACAGACATGAGACTAAGGACAAAGGCAGGTCCTAATGTCATCATAAAGCTAGATATGACCAAGGCCTATGACAGATTGTCCTGGCTATTCCTGACAAAGGTTTTAAGGAAAATGGGATTTTCAGAAACATTTATAGGCATGGTGTTTGGCATAGTCTCTAATAATTGGTACTCAGTATTGATAAATGGTCAAGCTCATGGTTTCTTCAGATCTTCAAGGGGAGTGAAGCAGGGGGATCCACTGTCCCCTACTTTGTTTATTCTAGCAGCAGAAGCATTGTCAAGGGGCCTTAATGCACTTCATCTAAACTTATACTTCTGTGGGTATGGTATGCCTAAATGGAGCCCAAAGATTAATCATCTAGCTTATGCAGATGATACTATTATCTTTTCATCATCTGATGCTACATCACTTAGGCTCATCATGGAGGTTCTTGATGCATATGAATCAGCTTCAGGGCAGTTGGTCAACAAGGCAAAGTCAGCTGTATACTTACATCATTTGACAGATGCTGAAGTAGCAGATAAAGTGGAGCAGGTCACAGGAATAAAGAGGCAAGAGTTTCCTATAATATATCTAGGGTGCCCTATATTCTACTCAAGGAGGAAGATGGAATACTACCAACCCATGATTACCAAGGTACTGGACAGACTACAATCATGGAAAGGTAAAATGTTATCCATAGGGGGCAGAGCAGTACTTATTGCTCATGTGTTGCAGAGCATGCCAATTCATTTATTATCAGCTGTCAACCCTCCTGCTTATGTGATCAATAGGATTCATAAAATATTTGCCCAATTTTTTTGGAGTAGTTCAATTACAGGCAGTAACAGACATTGGGCATCTTGGTCTACTTTATGTATGCCACAAGAAGAAGGGGGATTGGGTTTAGTCTCTTCATGATGTAGCAACAGCCTTATTTTGCAAGTTATGTGGAATTATAGAACTAAGCCTAGCTTTGGAGTTCCTTCATGAGTCAGAAATATTGTAAAAAGCTAAATTCAGTGATTGTACCATGGAGAGAAGGGTCTCATGTGTGGAGAAAAATGTTAGAGTGTAGAGATTTGATAGAACATCAGAATTATATGGCATCCAAGAATGGGTTCCTCTTATTTTTGGTATGATAACTGGACTGGTTTAGGGGCATATATACTTCTTGGTTCCACAGGAATTTGGTATTGGATGAGATCCTGTACACAATGTTTGGGAATGTGGTAGAAGGAGATACAGTGGAATGCAGAAAGACTGTATGAGGCTTTACCAAGAGGAATATGCAGAACATTACATCAAAAACATTAAGCCACCTTACAGGCACATGGTGTACTTGATGTACTAACTGGATGCTGGAACTAAAGGATATTTTTCTCTGAAACGCTTTGGGAATTACTTGAGAAGAAGAGCTGAGCCTATGACAGCATACAAGAAAAATGGATAAAGGGGGTACCTTTAAAAATTCTTTTTTTAATGTGGAAGGTGTGGAGAAATAAGTTGCCTTATGATGATTTTTTTCCAAAAGGTTGGGCACTTAATGGCATCTAAATGCTGGTGTGGTGCAGAACAGGGAGAAACTACTCAGCATCTGTTTTTCACTTCATATCGAGCAAAGAAAGTGTGGAAATATTTCCTTGTGTCATGCAGGTAATAGCCACAGAGGGACTCACATTGCAATCAAGCTATTATTAAATGCTGGTCTGCAGATGTTATTCCAAGAGCTGAAACCAATTATGCAGGCCTTCCATCTATTATAGTTGGGAACTTTGGAAGAGGAAGAAACAGTTACAAGTATGGGGAGGGCAGTCACCATTAACAGAGTTGTATATCAGATATCCACTACATACAGTCACTCAATCAGAATAAGGAAGCCAGGAATGAAACAGGTATCTAATAGGTGGCCAGACATTGATTAAGTTGATTGGAGCAATATACCCCTGATCTCAAATTCACTAAGGTTTATGTGGGAATTCCCTGATCCAAGGATGGATTAAAGTGAATACAGATGGAGCTGCAAGGGGTAATCCAGGTAGAGTTCAATTGCATTTGTGGTAAGAGATGAACAGGGTGATGTTCTGTAATGCATATGGCAAGGAAATTTCAGAAGGGACAAACACTACTGCAGAAGCAAAGGCAATTTTGGAAGCATTAAATTACTGTATACAGCATGGATATGTGTTAATAGATATACACACAGATTCTATGCTCCTGAAGAATGTCATAACTGGGGAATGGAAACCACATGGATACTAAGTCAGTGATTGATGATATTAGAGACTTATGAAAGTGCAAATGTCAGAATAGCTCACACTTTCGAGAGGGTAACAAATTAGCTGATTACATTGCAAACTAATGCCTTGGATGTAGGAGAATTGGAAATGTCAAGGTTTTTGAGGATCTAGATGTTCAAGGAAGAAGAATAGGTTAACTCAGACAAGCTACATGTCCATATATTCGAGTAGCTGTTTCAAGGACATAGAAAAGGAGGGCAAAGAAAGTACAAAGGGAAAGGAGTTTGGCAAAGCTCACACCAATCACATATTCAAATCTTTTGGAGGAGATGTGGTGAGTTTTTTTCACTAACAATGTTTTGTTGTTTTGCAGGTATATTGATTGTACAGGTGATTTATATGTCAATTGAACTTCAGCTGGTGGTATTAGTGCTCAGCACTCATTCCAGTGGAGGGATATTACATATAGGCACTAGTACAATGGCTTGGCAAGGCAGCAGGAGAATGCTTAGAAGAAGTGGGCAGAATGGAGCAGTACAATTGAAAGGTTCACATACTTGTAAACTGCTCAATAAAAGAGACAACAAAATGGTACTACAATCAAGGAAACTGCCCAGAATGTTTAAGAGAATTGGGCAACTCCCATAAACAAGATGGGATATGGGATACAGGGAATCAGGCATATGAAGAAAACATCAGAATCAGACATTGGAATACCCAACAGTTTGGCAGATATTATACCCAAATCCTTAGGGAGGAGGTTTTGGTCTGTCCCTTGAACAAATCTTACTTGGTGGTATTAGTACTTTGTACTCAATCCAAGAAGAGGAATTCAAGGGAAGGCACAATACAATGTGGGAGTCATACATCAAACTATCCTAGAGTAAGATTCCACATGCACAGAAATCAAATAACACAAACTACAGCAGAAGCAAAGCAAGCATATATGTGGTGTGTCACAACTCTAGCAATCATATCTATACTCTATGGTTTAAGGAAGCTCCAGGTGGTGGTATTAGTACAATGTACTCAGTCCACCGGGGTGAAATTAAACCTAGATTATAGCAAGATAGCAGGGAATAAAACATCACACAAAATAGCAGTATACCACATTCATGGAAGAAACACAATAACAACAAATACAAAAGACAAGCAAGCACAGCTATGGGGTCACTTCGAAGCACAGGTTGCAGACAGTAAAGTTCTCAATTTGAGAAAATTTAACTGGATGATGCACATAAATAAGAGAATAGCTGAGGAGGAATGGAAACTCAAGCAATTACATACAGAGGCTACTTTCATAGCATTCTACAAAGTTAGTGAGATTACAAACTTGTGTGAAGCAGTCACATATAATCCCACTAATGCACAGCAGGGCGATTTGATGGTCCACGGGTTCTCAAAGGCTTCTTGGCAGCACATGGTCTTCAGAGCAATTGCAGCAGATAGGAGGGGAGATTTCCAGGAGCAAAGCCATTTCATCGGCATGAAGCACCTCGATTCAGGTACATGCAAGACCAATCAACCACGAAATAGAGTAATAAGGGAAATTTGGTACAAAAATAAAGAAGACAAAATGGATATTGAAGATATGATAAGGGGGATCGATGTTACCTATGTGAGTTACAGACCGAAGTGGATGGACATAAGGAGTACAATCTTCAGTGACAGCACGGATCCAGGTACATGCAGGAAGTTTCAAAGAAGAAATGGAGTTAGAACAGTGGATTGGAGTGGGAAAGATGAAGATAAAACTCAAATGAAAGAGAGAGAGAGGATACAGTATCTAGAGGAGCTTCAGATGGAGCAGAGGAGTCTGTGGAGAGAGGTAATGTATTGGGGAAATGGAATAGGTATAGGGGAGTGTCGGTGTGTAATGACATATACGATATACAGGGGCACGTGTCGGGTGAAGTCAAGGATAAATCAAAGGGTGTTTATGCAATTTATTATGGTGGAAAGAGAAGTTGGCTATTCACGTAAATGCAATCTGATGGGAGGTGGCTATCAGTGCAAGGTGGTATCAGTTTGGGCTGGTTGTAATAAGGGGTCAGATAGGTATTTGGGCCTTATTTTGAAGAAAACAATACTGGGTTGCGGGAATAGTCATTATATGTGGTATACATATATGTGGCTATTTGCTCAATTTAGTAATAGGAAGTATTGGGCTGGTGGTGCAAGGTGGAGGCTGTTTATGCAAAACAGTAGGGTGTTTGGGCTAGAGGCGCAATTTAGAGGCTGTTTGTGCAAATCAAATGCACTTGCTGGGCTGGCCGCACATTCAACAGTGGCCAGTGGCTATTTCTGCAATTTCAATAGTGGTCATTTTGGGCCAGATGCTGCGGACTTCAATGGATTACAAATTTGGGCTTTTTCTTGGACTATTTTTGAGGCAATTTTGACTAGAATTTTTGTGATATCAATTTTGAGTATAATGCTCAATTTTGATAATAGGTCTTATGTAGTATTTTATTTCATTTTCGTACATCCGTTAGGATTTCATGACATTGTGCTTGTTTGTTTTATTTATAAATAAAAACTAGCCCTAGGCCATGCCTAGTGGATTGCTTAAAAAAAAAAAACCTATACTAAACCCATCACGAGTTTTCTCTGCCTTCTCTCTAGAATTAGGCGATTTTTATTTTTAGTGAGAGAAAGATCAAATTCCGGCAGCCATGGCCACTGTGGCCGGCGGCCAGCCACCAGCGATGGCTGGGCTGCCTCCCCAACCCCCACCCACCGTTTCCCAGCCCCCAGCGATGACAAATACCAATGCGCATCCCTACAATTTGCCTAGCGAACAAGCAGCCTCTATGAACTATGCGAAAGCAGTGAAGAACAGCACTGCTATGGATGAACGAGCAGCAGTAATTGAACCAATTGCGATTAGGCGAGCTATATTACACCAAGGACAACCATTGGTTTGTTTTACTGAATCTGAAGTGGAACGCATGAATGTAATTGAAGGTTTACAATACGCTGTTGTATGTAAATTTTCTTACGGATGGCCTGAAATTAATGAACTACGTCGAATTTTGCCTATTCAATGCGGGATTAAAGGCGAGTGCAAGATTGGATTCTTACGTGACAGGCATGTGCTAGTTCGTTTAACATTATGGCAGGACTTTATTGAATTTTCATCCAAGGGAGTACATTATGTCAAAGACAAATATGGAGATGAATACCAGTTAAGAACCTTGATATATGATTCTAAGTTTAAAGTAGATGAGGAGACACCAAAGGTTATGGCATGGATTTCTTTCCCAAATTTATTGCCAACATATTTTGTTAAAGAGTGTCTATTTTCACTAGCTTCTGCAGTTGGTAAACCTATTCATCTTGATCAAGCTACTGTTAATAAAACTAGGCCTAGTTGTGCTCGTGTGAAAGTTTTGGTGGATTTAATGGCTGATCTTCCTAAGAAGGTACGTATGGATATTGTGAATGAGGATTCTGGGGAGATGAGAACTGAGTGGGTAAACATAAATTATGATTACCTCCCTAAATATTGCAAAGAGTGCAAGCTACAAGGTCATGATATGTTTGAATGTTGGAGATTAAATCCTGATTTGTTGAGTAACAGAAAGGAACAACAGCAGAAGGACAATTCCAAAAAGGATACTGGAACTAAGGGAAAGAATAAAGATGAGGCACCTTTGATGATCCTATCAAGTGGCAAGATTGTGGGGAATCAAGGTGCTCAATGGAAGGAGGTTAGAGATAGGAGAATACAGGGCAAGGATAAGCAGGCAGCAGATGTGGTAGAGAATAGACCATCAGTTGATAAACAAAAGGGAGGAGCAGCAAAGCAGGTGGAAAGTAAGTTTCATCATGGGAAGGAAATTGTTCCTGTAAGTTTCATCATGGGAAGGAAATTGTTCCTGTTGATAAGAATAATGTCCAGGTGCATACCACTAATCAATTTGATATTTTGGGGGTAGAAGAAGGGGAGGAAAATACTAATAATCAGTTAGCATTGGTGGAGACTCAGTCGAATCAACATGCAGTGCCTATATCTAAAGAAACTGGTACTTTGAATCCAGCAGCTCCAATTTTCATGCCCAGTTCTCATGGTGAGGGCAGAGGAAACAATAGTAGAAAAAAGAAAACTAATGTAATGCCAGCTACTAGTGCAAATCCAGCAGGAATCAACAAACAAAAGGAAGCTGAGGCAACAAAGAACAAAGACCAAAACCATAATGAGCCTAAGGAAAGGGACACTACTGCAGCATGGGTAAATAGAGCCTTCAAGAATAATAATGTTACAATGAATACTTCAATTCAGGAGATACCATCTCAGGACACTATGGTAGAGGCTGATCTTGCAAAGAATAATCATGAGGAAAACATAGTGGACACAGATTTTGAAATTTTCAAAAACAAGGAAAAAGTTAAGTGGAATGGAGGAAAATTATGGGCTAATCAAACTGAAGAGGATGAAGAAGAGGGGATAATTCCAGATGTCATGCACAGTGATGAGGAGGTTGTTGGAGATGCAATGGATGAGGGAGATCAGAGTGTGAATGGCAAGGCCAAGGGTGTAGAATCCTCAGATGTTCAAAAAATTACTAATGAGCAAGTGGAAAACAAGCAGCAACAAATTGACAATGGGGAACAAAGCAACAAGGTCACTGTACAAAATGCAGCAGAGACAAATAGACAGGAAGCTGAAGGAATAACACAGCAAGAAGGAGACAAAACAGTTGGCTCAAAGGAACAGGAGGAAACAACTATTCCACATGGTGATGAAAATGCAAAGGTGGAATCAGTCAAGGAAGTGAATATCAATTTTATAGATCCAGGGGGAACACATCAAAACATTCAGGAGAGAACAGGCAATGAGGTTACAATAATAGGTGAGAAAGCAGAAGGAGACAACAAGAAAATGAATAAGGAACTTACTGTTCTTTCAGTCCCTGTAGTGGTCCAGGTGAATAAAAAACATGTTGACCATGCAATAATTCCTAACTTTCAGGCTACTATGGTAGCTTCAGATAAAGAAAAAAGGATAGGTGCAAGGGATGGTGATACAGGTACTGATATGGATGAGGAATCCACTGCACAGAATTTTTTAAATATAGCTAGGCAAGGGGATTTATCACCTAGACAAATAGAGCAAGTCAAATCTGCAGCTAAGGGTAGAAAGAAGCAAAGTAAAGAGACATCAACTGTCCAGACAGGAGGTGTACAAACAAGGAGAACTTTGTCCAAAACTCAAAATCAGTAATGGATGCCATTATTTGGAATGTGAGGTCTGTTAACACTAAGCAGGCCTTTGAAAGATTAATTACAATGCATAAACAACATCAGTTTGAATTCATAGGTATTCTAGAGCCTATGCAGCAAGCAGGAACTATTGAAAGGTATAGAAGGAGAATTGGGCTGGCACAGGCAGTGGTCAATATTTCTAATAAAATATGGGCTCTCATAGATGAGGTGTTTGAAGTAACAATTTTATACAACATGACTCAGCAGTTAACTTTGAAACTGTTTCACACTGAATCTCAAGTGGAGTTAGTACTTACCCTGGTATATGCCAAATGTGATGCAATAGAGAGAATTGAACTATGGGATTCTCTATATGCAATGGCAAGTGATATGACAACTCCATGGCTTGTTGGAGGAGATTTTAATGTGATTTGGGATGAGGAGGAGAAGTTTGGTGGTTTACCTGTGCATATTAATGAAGTTGATGATTTTAGGCATTGTATTAATACCTGCAACCTGTCAGATTTGGGCTTTAAAGGAAGTATTTACACCTGGTGGAATGGAAGATCAGATGAGGATTGCATCTTTAAAAGATTAGATAGATGTCTGGGTAACATGGAATTACAGAACTCATTTCCTGGTTTGCAGGTGACTCACTTATCAAAAACAGGATCTGATCATTCCCCATTGCTACTTAAATGTGATATTGAATCCCCTCCCATTAAGAAATCTTTCAGATTTCTTAATTTTTGGACAAAGCATGAATCTTTCCTAGATGTGGTGAAAGAGAACTGGAATGCAGATTTTAGTGCTAATCCTTTTGTACTTTTCAATTTTAAATTGAAAAAACTCAAAAAGGCACTATCAGTTTGGAGTAGAGCTACCTATGGTGATATCTTCCAGAAGATTGCAAGCTTAGAGGAGCTAGTTTTGATTCATGAAAGGCAATTTGAGATTAATCCTACTCAGATGAACAGACAAAGACTGCATAAGGTTCAAGCTGAAATGATCAATTATCTTGCATTGGAAGAGGAGTTTTGGAGGCAGAAAGCTGGCATGATGTGGTTTAAGGATGGTGACAGAAATTCAAAATTTTTCCATGCTCAAGTTAAAGGAAGAAGGAAGAGATTGAAACTTACAAGGATCCAAAATAGTAGGGGCAACTGGATAGAAGAGGAGGAGCAAATTGCAGAGGAGGCAATAAACTTTTATAAGGAGCAGTTTTCAGAAAGTTTAATGCCTACTGATTTTAGTATTCTTAATTATGTTCCTACTATGGTTACTTCAGAACAGAATGAGGGGCTGATGGCACTACCTACTGCACAAGAAGTAAAGAAAGCTGTTATGGGACTGAATGGGGAATCTGCAGGTGGCCCTGATGGTTTTACAGGGGCCTTTTATCATAAATGCTGGGATATAATAGAAGATGATGTGGTTAATATGGTGAAATCTTTCTTCTGTGGACAACAACTCCCTAAGAGTGTGACTCACACTAATTTGGTACTGATACCAAAAAAGAAAGAGGTGCAGACCTTTGCAGATATGAGACCTATTAGTCTCAGCAATTTTGTGAACAAGATTTTCTCCAGAGTAATACATGAGAGACTGGTGGAAATGTTACCTAATTTAGTCTCAGAGGAGCAGGCAGGTTTTGTGAAAGGAAGAAGTATAGTTGAGAATGTCCTTCTAACTCAAGAAATCATCACTGATATAAGGCTTAGGACTAAGGCAGGTCCAAATGTTGTTATTAAGCTTGATATGGCAAAGGCATATGATAGCCTATCATGGCTTTTCCT